>NC_086110.1:78471569-78611022 GCF_963921235.1 Mobula hypostoma
GACAGTGAGGAAGGCTATCATGGCTTGCAGAGGGATCTGCATCAGCTAGAAAAAATGGGATGAGAAATGGCAGGTGGAATTTAATGCAGCAAGTGCAAAGTTTTGCACTATGGTGGGATTAATAGACAATAGGTGCAGGAGTAGGCCATTCGGCCCCTTGAGCCAGCACCGCCATTCACTGTGATCATGGCTGATCATCCACAATCAGTATCCAGTTCCTGCCTTATCCCCATAACCTTTGATTCCGCTATCTTTAAGAGCTCTATCCATCTCTTCCTTGAAAGCATCCAGAGACTTGGCCTCCACAGCCTTCTGGGGCAGAGCATTCCATATATCCACCACTCTCTGGGTGAAGAAATCAACCAGGATAGGTCTTACAGAGTTAGGCACTGTGGTAGAACGAAGGAATCTGGAAATACAGGTCCATTATTCATTGAAAGTGGCGTCACAGGTAGATGGGGTTGTAAAGAAAGCTTTTGGCACATTGGCCTTCATAAATCAACGCGTTGAGTGCAGGATATGGAATGTTATGTTGAAGTTATATAAGACGTTGGTGAGACCTAATTTGGAGTATTGTGAGCAGTTTTGCTCATCTATCTACAGGAAAGACGTAAACAAGATTGAAAGAGTACAGAGAAAATTTACAACAATGTTGCTGGGGCTGGAGGACCTGAGCTATAAGGCAGGATTGAATAGGTTAGGACTGCATTCCTTAGAATATAGGTTGAGGGATTTGATAGAGGTAGACAAAATTATGAGGGGTATAGATAGGGTAAATACAAACAGGCTTTTTCCACTGACTACAACTAGAGGTCATGGACTAAGGGTGAAAGGTGAAAAGTTTAAGGAGAACAGGAGGGAAAACTTCACTTGGAGGATCATGAGAGTTGGGAATGAGCTGTCAGCATGTGGTGCATGTGAGCTCAATTTCAGTGTTGTAGAGAAGTTTGGCTAGGTAGACAGATGGAGGGCTATGGTCCTGGTGCACATCGATGGGAGTAGGCATGGACTAGATGGGCCAAAGGACCTGTTTCAGTGCTGTTCTTGAATTGGCTTTATTACTTTTGTAAAAAATTTTGTTACATCTCTGTCTAAATGTGCAATTTATAGTAATTTATAATAAATAGTATGTAGTACTACAGGGTAGTCAATATAACAGAAATACAGTTGTGTCAACATGAATTAATCGGTCTTATGGCCTGGTGGAAGAAGCTGTTCCGGAGCCTGTTGCTCCTGGCTTTTATGCCGTGGTACCGTCTCCCAGATGGTAGTGGCTGGACATTCCTTTGTTTCCCACTGGTAGGAGATTCTGGCTCTCAGTTCGCACAGCTTGTTGTCCGGGGACTGAACGTTAGTCAGGGGTATGCCAGGGAGCGGCGACCGTCTCAACCTCACCAGGATGCTGGCCTTCGCCTCCAACACTGCTTCTGAAGTAGTGGTGTGGAGAAGGTGAACCTACCATTGGTAGCACAAGCAGGAGATCCTGTTGTAGGTAAATGCCTCCTTCCCGCTGTTCAGAAGAGTCAGTCTATTGTATCTGATGTGGCCATCAGCTACTTGAACAAGAAATGTAAAGAAAATTGCAGAAATTAACAGTATACTGTACAGTTGGAATGGAGATTGTAACACGGTGCCATCTTTTGACTCTAGATGGATGTTCACTCTGTATTTGACACCGGGAGTGTGTGATGGGACGGTGTGGAGTGAGTCTCACTCTGTATTTGACACCGGGAGTGTGTGATGGGACGGTGTGGAGTGAGTCTCACTCTGTATTTGACACCGGGAGTGTGTGATGGGACGGTGTGGAGTGAGTCTCACTCTGTATTTGACACCGGGAGTGTGTGATGGGTAGAATCTCTCACTGACCTATGTGTTCCTTTGGATTTACAGAGCAGTACAAGTTGCTGTGTGACCACATCGAACATAAGGCACTGGAGTAAGGGAGATGAATTCATCGTCATACATAGAACTTTGGGGAACTGCACCTTAAGCTGCCGTCCTTCAGAGCTGCTGTCGCCATGGTTGCTGTGCCAACATCTCTGAACTTCTTGCCCTCTGCTGGCAGAGTGACACAATTGCTAGCTCCAGTAATATCCCTGACATGCAGCATTGAGATACAGAGCCACCAGTAACCCTTTCCAAGTCGAAAGGGCTGTAAAGATGGAGAAGACATTGGTCTGTGTGTTCCACAGGAACCAGGCTAACTGCAGTTTGGAACACTCTGCAGTCCTCACTGTGTGTGGATGAATGGGCTAAAATGTGGCAGGAGCCAGCACTGGAACACATCACAGGTCTCCCACATGTTTTATTGAGAGCAGAGGTTAAATTCCCTTCTGTAACAGCCTCTAGTACTGAGCCCCACAGCCTCAGTAATGTGTTTCACAATGCCTTGCCTATGGAGCCCTGCTCTGTGGTTTTGGGAGATTTCAGTGTTAGCACCTGCCATGTGAAATTCCTATGCCCCTTTGTGTTGGAATGACTTTTTTTTAAAAACAAACTAGAACTGCTCCAGTCAATGTTTTGAGCCCTTTTAAGCAATAACCTGGTTTTCTGTCTATCCTGGCCCTGATTCCTGTGTTTTCACAATGTTTTAACCTGTGATTTTATGGAAAAGCCCATTGTGTTCCTTGCTACAGCTAGATCTGATGGAAGTTTTCTCCATCAACACAAGATGGGCTCAGACTATCGCATTCCTTAAACAGTCTGGTACAGAATGTGTTTGCATTAAAATGTGAACTCTGGACAGTTTCTACAGGAACTGGTATGACTTTAGTGGTATTGGATGAGGGTAATTGTGGGATCTTCCTTCCTCAAATGTATGGTGAAGAAGAGGTGGTCGAGTTACTTAACTGGGAGTTAGCAGGAAGTTGTCTTTTCAGTGAATTGGCTGGTATTTGTTACACAGATTTATCCTTTGGTGCTTAACATTCCTCAAACTTGGAGCTAATTCTGTTTTATAGTCATAAAACACTACAGCACAGAGGCCCTTTGAACCATCTAGTAGTCTATGCTGAACTATTAATTTGCCTTGGCCATTTGACCTGTACCTGGACTGTAGCTCTCCATTTCCCTCCCATCTATGCACCTATCCAAATTTCTCAAATTTTGACATTGAACCCACAGTCACCATTTCTCCTGGCAGCTTGTTCCATACTCCCACCACCTTCTGAGTGAAGCTATCAGAGATCACAGCTCTTGAGGCCCTGGTTTTGAACCTTCTGCCCAACACAGAGTGCCAGGATGGTATAGAGGTCAGCATGACACTATCACAGCTCAGGGTGTCCGATTTCGGATTTCAATTCTGGCAGCCTCTGTGCGGAGAATGTATGTCTTCCTGGTGACCTGTATGGGTTTCCTCTGCGTGCTCCAGTTTCCTCCCACAATGAAGGTTAATTGGTTGTTGGAAATTTGTCTTGTAATTAGGCTCTGGTTAAATTAATGGATTGCTGGTAGCTTGACTTGAGGGGGTGGATATGCCTATTTCTCACTGAATCTTAAGATGAGAAATAAAATCATGTTCACTCTAAAGGGCCTTATCCATTTTTTCTGGCCACGTCAATGGCACCAAGATCTCTGACTACTCGCCCTCCCTCCAGAGTATATTCTGAGACCTCCTGGATTGATGATGAGTGTGTGTGTGTGGTGGGGGGGGGGGCGGGAGAGATAATTTATTGGTTGTCATGTCTGTGATCAATGTTGATATGCCAGCCTAAACTGAATGTTCCTTGACTTGCTACAGACTAATCGTTCAGTTCCAGTGAATGAGTTTTGAATGGCAAATGGGAACTTGCTTTCCAACTAAGATGAAAAACTGGCCCATGATTGACCTGCTGAATCACGTGGCGCTCAGCCACCAGTCTGTTACTTGTATAAGTGCCATCACCTGAGTGTTGTAGGGATAACCTGTTGAAATGACTACTGTGCCTGTGTGGATGTGTTGACCTGACGCTGTAAATAAATGTTTCTCATTGAACTATTGAGGAATGTTTGTGTCGTGTACAACATTTGAGAGAGAACCTGCATTTTTGTAGGGCCATGCAGCCAGGTTTACCTGGCTCTCAAACTTCCTGACTTTCTGAATGAGCGTATAATAGGGAACCTTATTAAATGCCTTACTGAAATCGATACACACCACATCCACTGCTTTGTCACATTCTCTAAGGATTCAGATTCAGATTTCAATCCTGGCAGCCTATTTCCTGTAATGCCATAGGGTTTCACCTTGTTAATCAAACAGCTTTGAGTGAGTGATATCCACTGCCTCTCCTTCGTCCACGCTGCTTATTACTAACAGATTTGTCAGACCAGGTTTCCCTTCAGAGAAACCATACTGACTTTGACTTATCCTCAATCTCCAAGTACCTTGAAACCTCATCCCTAATAATAGACTCCAACACTTTCCCAACCCACTGAGGTTAAGCTAACTGGCCTATAATTTCCTTTCTTTTGCCTTCCTCCCTTCTTAAAGAGTAGAGTGACATTTGCAATCTTCCAGTTCTCCAGGACTATGCCAAGCGATTTTTTTTTTAAAGATCATGACCAATGCATCCGTTATCTCTTCAGCAACCTCTCTCAGGACTCTGGGATGAAGTCCATCTGGTCCAGGTGACTTATCTACCTTAGGACCTTTGAGTTTGCCATGCACTTCCTCCTTTGTAATAGCACTGGCACTCACTCCTGCTCCTTGACACTCACACTGCTAGGGTAAAAAAAATCATTATAGGAATCATACAAGCCTCCAGACAGTAGCCAAGATGTGGGGGTGAGATCGAGATTGCAAAGGGAGCTGGAAAAGGCATGTAATGACACAATTGTAATGGGGGACTTCAATATGCAATGGGATTGGGAAAATTAGGTTGGTGTTGGATTGCCGGAGAGGGAATTTGTTGCCTGCATACAGGATGTTTTTTTAGAGCAGCTTGTAGCTTGAGCCTACACAGGGAAAGGCCATCTTAGATTGGGTATTGTGTTGTGTAATAACCCAGATATTATTAGGGAGCTTAATGTAAAGAAACCCTGAGAAAACAGTGGTCATAATACAGTTGAATTCATACTGCAATTTGAGAGGGAGAAACACAGGTCACATGTATTAGTATCACAATGGAATAAAGATGTCAGGGTCACCATTACTAGAAAGATAGTTGTTCAAGATGAAAAACAAGAACACATACAAGATATGGACCCAGGGGTCTTCAACAGAATCCCCAATTTCCTCACTGCAGACAAATTCCTTGAAGTTGTGTTGGGTAGCCTGGGAGCTGTGTAGGAAGTAGAGGGTGGAATAGGAAGCTGGCAGAGATTTCATGTGACCTTGTGTATTTGCATTAGCCATGCCAGTATTGAGCTTCGATCTTCTATTGGGAGAGTCTGGCTGCTGCAATCCTTTTGGAGAGAGTTTCTTCACATCCCACCACGTCATCTCCAAAGGTACACACCTGTGCCTAGCCAAGGGGAGACCGAGTATGGAGTTGGGGGTATGGAGGGAAGGCTGGGTTCTGAGTTGGATGATCAGCCATGATCATAATAAATGGCGGTGCAGGCTCGAAGGGCCGAATGGCCTACTCCTGCACCTATTTTCTATGTTTCTATGAGGTACCTCATGAATGTCCTGGATAAAGTAAACAGCAGGAGTCTCCATAACCTAGGGGTGAAGCTGCAAATTGGACAGCGGACAGAACCTCCAGCAATTCCTGGATGAGCACTGAGTAGCTGAAAGGAACAGGAAGTGGGGAAGTAAGGAAGGCAATATCCATCTTGGCCAGATGAGCTGAAAGTGGCCTCCTTCACAACTCTACGAGCTCAGTTCACCGAGATGTTTCTGCAATCGAACACTAGGAACCCTCCGTTCCTGCTAACAGGGTGTGCGTTCGCAGCTCAGCACATTGCCAGCATGTATGGCAGTCAGATAATTCCTTTGGACTTGTACCCTATAAACTGCCCCATCTCGTTCCTGGCAGGGTGGGTAACCCAGCGGCCAGAGGGAGTTAGCTGGCTGCAGAAGGGGAAATACTCGTCGTCACTGGTGTCAGACAGCGAAGACTCTTCACTGGATGAGAACAGTCCCCCGTCCGGGCTGCCCGGAGCCATCGCCACCCGTTTACTCCCAGTCCAGCTGGCACAGTCTGCCTGGCACTGCCGTGGCCTCTTTCGCAGGTTCCAGCGCCAGGGAGGGGTGGGGGCTACCTTGCCCAGCTGGTGGTGGTCCTCACTAACCACGGGACACTCTCGCTGTCGCCCTTGGCTCCCGGCTGCTGTGGGCTGTCCCTTCTGCCCAGAGCTCAGTCTGAAGAGGAGGACCCTGGGCTGGAACTGGGAATACTGCAGCAGCCTGCCCTGGACCTCCGGTGAGAGGGGAGCTGTGGCCAGCAACTTGATTTCCAGCCCCTGGTTTGGTGATCGTGCACACTGGTGGGTCCCTTCCATGACCTGTGATTTCCTGACTCCTGCTTCAGCGCTGTCGTCCTGGGGCAGAGGGCAGGCTGCGGCTGGGCTCCTTCCTTGCTGAGACTGCAGGGGATCAGGAGGGGACTGGGTCAATGAGAGGAACCCTCCCACTTCCTCGTCAGACAACTGGTCAAAGTGTAAGGCAGAAAAGACCATGGGTTGCAGCCTTCTGCCACAATTCTCTCCCCCACCATCTCTCTCCGTCGGTCCCCTGCTGAATAGGTGCCCTGTAGGAGGGGGTTTCGTGGATGCCAGTCCCAAAATGGCCTCAGACACTGTCTGTTCCTCCTCCAAAGCCTGCTCCCTTGATGACACGCAGCTTTCGCCCTCCTGAGTGTTTGCCGTCACCAGCTCTGTGCCAGGATGGTGTCCACATCTCAGCCCACACTCTCCCCTGGTGCTGCTCCCAGAGGATCCTGACGCCAAGTCACCACTGCCCTGACCGCCATCTGTGAAAGGACGCAGACACCTCAGTACACAGGTGTGGCAGAGGTCCTCACCCCTACAGGGGGGCAGATATTCCACTCCACTCTCAACTAACAGGTCTTGCTGCCCCAATCAACCCCAACCATCACCGCCCTGCATCTCCCACCCCCCCAAACCCACAAGCACACTGCAGATTGCTGGACACAAGGAGGGAGGAAGGTCTGGAGACCCAGGGTGCCACTCCCTAATGTTGCCTGCCCCTTCCACTCCAAGAGAAGCATCCTCTGCACTCATCTCCCCAGTCAGAGTCAGACTTGGGCATGAGCACTGGGTTAATCCCTTCCCAGGACTGCGTGGGTAAAATGAACACAATTCAGACAGCCTGTGTGGGGCATCTTGGTCAACACAGATGAGTTGAGCTGGAGCCTACTTCCATGCTTGATTATTTATGCCCCCCAGTAGCTCTCCCCCATCATAACCCCTTCAGCATACTCTGCATAGCCTGGCTCTCTGGGCAAATGGAAACTCCTGTGTTGTTGCTTCATTCCCGAGGTCGGTCTCAGTAAGGACAATCACTCAACAGCGATGTCTGCGGCTTCTCATGTTTTCAGCACCAACCCACAGGACTCGGGAGGGGGGAGGGGGGAGAGGGGCAGAGCTGATGGACAGGGGTCACACACACACACAGCCATCTGTGGTGCCTCAGGTTGCCAGCCCCAGTGAGGAGATGTACTTTCCCTCAACATCAGCCCCTGGGCTGCCAGTCATGATCAGCTTGGACAATCCCTCTGTTCCACTCACCGCTCTTCTCGCAGATCCATGGCTGCTGCAGGAGAATGTCTGGATCCGTAAGCAGAGAAACGAGGGACTCCTCCTGCGGGGAGAGGCTGCCTCGGTCCACACACGAGGCAAGGAGCTAGAAATAAAGATTAGCTTTAATTCTCATGTGTACCCCAAAACAGAGTGAAATGTGTCACTTCCATCGACGACCGACAGACTGAGGATGTGCTGGCAGCAGCCGGCGGGCGTCACCATGCTTCTGCCACCATCGTACTGAGGCAAGCCCACGACTCACTTACCCTAACCCACACATCTTTGGAATGAGGGAGGAAACCGAGACAATCATGGGGAGAATGTACAGCCGTGAAAACGAACCCTGATTGTCGGCTCTGTAAGGGGTTATGTAACTGCCGTGAAGGCAATGAGGAGAAGAGGGGAGAGGTTGAACTACAGCCCAGGGAAGGTTTAGCCTGTGATCTAACAAACAACAGCACAGAGGGTGGGGGAGAAGGGGGGAGTCAATGATACAGTTGGGTGGGATTGTGAACAGCTCTGACTCTCCGAGTCAAGGGAAACTGAAGCCGGAGCTTTGAGCCCATGTCACTTTGTGAAGTTCCAGGCAGCAGGGTTCAGGGGGCGACGGCGGGGTCTAGGTGGGGCTAGGTCTGTGTGACTGGATCCAGGTCTGTTCCAGTGCAATCTAACTCCACATCCCTACCCCAATCAGTGTGTGAGATCCACACCAGATACACACCATCCCTACCCCAATCAGTGTGTGAGATCCACACCATCCCTACCCCAATCAGTGTGTGAGATCCACACCAGATACACACCATCCCTACCCCAATCAGTGTGTGAGATACACACCATCCCTACCCCAATCAGTGTGTGAGATACACACCATCCCTACCCCAAACAGTGTGTGAGATCCACACCAGATACACACCATCCCTACCCCAATCAGTGTGTGAGATACACACCAGATACACACCATCCCTACCCCAGTGTGTGAGATACACACCATCCCTACCCCAATCAGTGTGTGAGATCCACACCAGATACACAACATCCCTACCTCAATCAGTGTGTGATCACCAGATACACACCATCCCTACCCCAATTGTGTGTGTACCAGATACACACCATCCCTACCCCAATTGTGTGTGTACCAGATACACACCATCCCTACCCCAGTGTGTGATCACCAGATACACACCATCCCTACCCCAATCAGTGTGTGAGATACACACCAGATACACACCATCCCTACCCCAATCAGTGTGTGAGATACACACCAGATACACACCATCCCTTACCCAGTGTGTGAGCACCAGATACACACCATCCCTACCCCAATCAGTGTGTGTGATACACACCATCCCTACCCCAGTGTGTGAGCACCAGATACACACCATCCCTACCCCAATCAGTGTGTGAGATACACACCAGATACACACCATCCCTACCCCAATCAGTGTGTGATCACCAGATACACACCATCCCTACCCCAATCAGTGTGTGATCACCAGATACACACCATCCCTACCCCAATCAGTGTGTGAGATACACACCATCCCTACCCCAATCAGTGTGTGAGCACCAGATACACACCATCCCTACCCCAATCAGTGTGTGAGATACACACCAGATACACACCATCCCTACCCCAATCAGTGTGTGAGATACACACCAGATACACACCATCCCTACCCCAGTGTGTGAGCACCAGATACACACCATCCCTACCCCAATCAGTGTGTGAGATACACACCATCCCTACCCCAATCAGTGTGTGATCACCAGATACACACCATCCCTACCCCAATCAGTGTGTGAGATACACACCGGATACACACCATCCCTACCCCAATCAGTGTGTGAGCACCAGATACACACCATCCCTACCCCAATCAGTGTGTGAGATACACACCAGATACACACCATCCCTACCCCAATCAGTGTGTGATCACCAGATACACACCATCCCTACCCCAATCAGTGTGTGAGATACACACCAGATACACAGCATCCCTACCCCAATCAGTGTGTGATCACCAGATACACACCATCCCTACCCCAGTGTGTGAGATACACACCAGATACACACCATCCCTACCCAGTGTGTGAGATACACACCAGATACACACCATCCCTACCCCAATCAGTGTGTGAGATACACACCAGATACACACCATCCCTACCCCAATCAGTGTGTGAGATACACACCAGATACACACCATCCCTACCCCAGTGTGTGAGCACCAGATACACACCATCCCTACCCCAGTGTGTGAGATACACACCATCCCTACCCCAATCAGTGTGTGAGATCCACACCAGATACACACCATCCCTACCCCAATCAGTGTGTGATCACCAGATACACACCATCCCTACCCCAATCAGTGTGTGATCACCAGATACACACCATCCCTACCCCAATCAGTGTGTGAGCACCAGATACACACCATCCCTACCCCAATCAGTGTGTGTGATCCACACCAGATACACACCATCCCTACCCCAATCAGTGTATGAGATCCACACCAGATACACACCATCCCTACCCCAATCAGTGTGTGATCACCAGATACACACCATCCCTACCCCAATCAGTGTGTGAGATACACACCAGATACACACCATCCCTACCCAGTGTGTGAGATACACACCAGATACACACCATCCCTACCCCAATCAGTGTGTGAGATACACACCAGATACACACCATCCCTACCCCAATCAGTGTGTGAGATACACACCAGATACACACCATCCCTACCCCAGTGTGTGAGATACACACCATCCTTACCCCAATCAGTGTGTGAGATCCACACCAGATACACACCATCCCTACCCCAATCAGTGTGTGATCACCAGATACACACCATCCCTACCCCAATCAGTGTGTGATCACCAGATACACACCATCCCTACCCCAATCAGTGTGTGAGCACCAGATACACACCATCCCTACCCCAATCAGTGTGTGAGCACCAGATACACACCATCCCTACCCCAATCAGTGTGTGTGATCCACACCAGATACACACCATCCCTACCCCAATCAGTGTATGAGATCCACACCAGATACACACCATCCCTACCCCAATCAGTGTGTGATCACCAGATACACACCATCCCTACCCCAATCAGTGTGTGAGATACACACCAGATACACACCATCCCTACCCCAATCAGTGTATGAGATCCACACCAGATACACACCATCCCTACCCCAATCAGTGTGTGATCACCAGATACACACCATCCCTACCCCAATCAGTGTGTGAGCACCAGATACACACCATCCCTACCCCAATCAGTGTGTGAGATACACACCAGATACACACCATCCCTACCCCAATCAGTGTATGAGATCCACACCAGATACACACCATCCCTACCCCAATCAGTGTGTGATCACCAGATACACACCATCCCTACCCCAATCAGTGTGTGAGCACCAGATACACACCATCCCTACCCCAATCAGTGTGTGAGATCCACACCAGATACACACCATCCCTACCCCAATCAGTGTGTGAGATCCACACCAGATACACACCATCCCTACCCCAATCAGTGTGTGATCACCAGATACACACCATCCCTACCCCAATCAGTGTGTGATCAACAGATACACACCATCCCTACCCCAATCAGTGTGTGATCACCAGATACACACCATCCATACCCCAGTGTGTGTGATCCACACCAGATGCACACCATCCCTACCAAAATCAGTGTGTGAGATCCACACCAGATACACACCATCCCTACCCCAATGTGTGTGTGTGTACCAGATACACACCATCCCTACCAGTGTGTGATCACCAGATACACACCATCCCTACCCCAATCAGTGTGTGATCACCAGATACACACCATCCCTACCCCAATCAGTGTGTGATCCACACCAGATACACACCATCCCTACCCCAATCAGTGGGTGAGATCCACACCAGATACACACCATCCCTACCCCAATCAGTGTGTGTGATCCACACCAGATACACACCATCCCTACCCCAATCAGTGTGTGAGATCCACACCAGATACACACCATCCCTACCCCAATCAGTGTGTGATCACCAGATACACACCATCCCTACCCCAATCAGTGTGTGAGCACCAGATACACACCATCCCTACCCCAATCAGTGTGTGAGATCCACACCAGATACACACCATCCCTACCCCAATCAGTGTGTGAGATCCACACCAGATACACACCATCCCTACCCCAATCAGTGTGTGAGCACCAGATACACACCATCCCTACCCCAATCAGTGGGTGAGATCCACACCAGACTTTCTCCTGTCCCTGACCATAAGGACAATAGACCTCCCAGCTTCAGGGTGTGCACACGGTGAATGCAGGCTGAGGGTGGGGGGGGAGATACCTGATCAAGCCGGGGAGGCGGCAGGACTTTCTCAAGCCTCTCAAGGAACTCCCACAGCAGGTTCTGAGCCGCCACCATGAACAAAGTGCCGTACGCATCCTCCAGCTCATCCTTGGGCAGGAACAACAACACAATCAGCTCCTCCTCAACTGCAGGGGAACAGACACCAACCCCACTTATCCCCTCTCCTCAACCCAATCCCCTTTCCTCAACCCAAACCCCTCTCCTCAACCCAATCCCCTCTCCTCAATCCAACCCCCTCGCCTCAACCCAATCCCCTCTCCTCAATCCAATCCCCTCTCCTCAATCCAATCCCCTCTCCTCAACCCAATCCCCTCTCCTCAACCCAACCCCTTCCCCTCAACCCAATCCCCTCTCCTCAATCCAATCCCCTCTCCTCAATCCAATCCCCTCTCCTCAACCCAAACCCCTCTCCTCAACCCAATCCCCTCTCCTCAACCCAATCCCCTTTCCTCAACCCAAACCCCTCTCCTCAACCCAATCCCCTCTCCTCAATCCAACCCCCTCGCCTCAACCCAATCCCCTCTCCTCAATCCAATCCCCTCTCCTCAATCCAATCCCCTCTCCTCAACCCAATCCCCTCTCCTCAACCCAACCCCTTCCCCTCAACCCAATCCCCTCTCCTCAATTCAATCCCCTCTCCTCAATCCAATCCCCTCTCCTCAACCCAAACCCCTCTCCTCAACCCAATCCCCTCTCCTCAACCCAATCCCCTTTCCTCAACCCAAACCCCTCTCCTCAACCCAATCCCCTCTCCTCAATCCAACCCCCATCCCTCAACCCAACCCCCTCCCCTCAATCCAACCGCCTCCCCTCAACCCAACCCCCCTCCCCTCAACCCAACCCCCCTCAACCCAAACCCCTCTCCTCAACCCAACCCCCCTCAACCCAAATCCCACTAAACCCAACACCCATCCCTCAACCCAACCACCTCTCCTCAACCCAAATCCCACTCAACCCAACCCCCTCTCCTCAACCAAATCCCCTCTCCTCAATCCAACCGCCTCCCCTCAACCCAACCCCCCCTCCTCAAACCAAACCCCTCTCCTCAACCCAACCCCCCTCCTCAACCCAACCCCCATCCCTCAACCCAACCCCCCCTCCTCAACCCAACCCCCATCCCTCAACCCAACCCCTTCTCCTCAACCCAACCCCCTCCCCTCAACCCAAACCCCCCTCCCCTCAACCCAAACCCCCTCCTCAACCCAAACCCCACTCAAACCAACCCCCCTCAACCCAATCCCCTGTCCTCAACCCAACCCCCTCTCCTCAACCCAATCCCCCCTCCTCAACCCAACCCCCATCCCTCAACCCAATCCCCCTCCCCTCAACCCAACCCCCTCCCCTCAACCCAAATCCCACTGAAACCAACCCCCCTCCTCAACCCAAACCCCTCTCCTCAACCCAACCCCCCTCCTCAACCCAACACCCCTCCTCAACCCCCATCCCTCAACCCAATCCCCTTTCCTCAACCCAAACCCCACTCAAACCAACCCCCCTCCTCAACCCAACCCCCATCCCTCAACCCAATCCCCTCTCCTCAACCCAATCCCCTTTCCTCAACCCAACCCCCATCCCTCAACCCAACCCTCCCTCCCCTCAACCCAAATCCCACTGAAACCAACCCCCCTCCTCAACCCCCATCCCTCAACCCAACCCCCCTCCTCAACCCCCATCCCTCAACCCAACCCCCTCTCCTCAACCCAAATCCCACTCAACCCAACCCCCATCCCTCAACCCAACCCCCTCTCCTCAACCCAACCCCCTCTCCTCAACCCAACCCCCCCAACCCAATCCCCTCTCCTCAACCCAAACCCCTCTCCTCAACCCAATCCCCTTTCCTCAACCCAAACCCCACTCAAACCAACCCCCCTCCTCAACCCATCCCACAACCCAATCCCCTCTCCTCAACCCAATCCCCTTTCCTCAACCCAACCCCCATCCCTCAACCCAACCCCCCTCCTCAACCCAACACCCCTCCTCAACCCCCATCCCTCAACCCAACCCCCCTCCTCAACCCCCATCCCTCAACCCAACCCCCTCTCCTCAACCCAAATCCCTCTCCTCAACCCAAATCCCACTCAACCCAAACCCCATCCCTCAACCCAACCCCCTCTCCTCAACCCAACCCCCCCTCCTCAACCCAACCCCCCCTCCTCAACCCAAACCCCTCTCCTCAAGCCAACCCCCTCTCCTCAACCCAAATCCCACTCAACCCACCCCCATCCCTCAACCCAACTCACTCTCCTCAACCCAAACCCCTCTCCTCAACCCAAACCCCTCTCCTCAACCCAATCCCCTCTCAATCCAATCCCCTCTCCCCAACCCAACCCCCTCCCCCCCGACCCAACCCCCTCTCCTCAACCCAATCCCCTTTCCTCAACCCAAACCCCTCTCCTCAACCCAACCCCCATCCCTCAACCCGACCCCCCCCTCCTCAACCCAATCCCCTTTCCTCAACCCAATCACCTTTCCTCAACCCAATCCCCCCTCCTCAACCCAACCCCCATCCCTCAACCCAACCCCCCCTCCTCAATCCAACCCCCTCTCCCCAACCCAACCCCCTCTCCTCAACCCAATCCCCTTTCCTCAACCCAAACCCCACACAAACCAACCCCCCTCCTCAACCCAACCCCCATCCCTCAACCCAATCCCCTCTCCTCAACCCAACCCCCATCCCTCAACCCAACCCCCCCTCCCCTCAACCCAACCCCCTCCCCTCAACCCAACCCCCCTCCTCAACCCCCATCCCTCAACCCAACCCCCCCTCCTCAACCCACTCCCCTTTCCTCAACCCAAACCCCACTCAAACCAACCCCCCTCCTCAACCCAACCCCCATCCCTCAACCCAATCCCCTCTCCTCAACCCAATCCCCTTTCCTCAACCCAACCCCCTCCCCTCAACCCAAATCCCACTGAAACCAACCCCCCTCCTCAACCCAAACCCCTCTCCTCAACCCAACCCCCCTCCTCAACCCAACCCCCCTCCTCAACCCAACACCCCTCCTCAACCGCCATCCCTCAACCCAACCTCCCTCCTCAACCCCCATCCCTCAACCCAACCCCCTCTCCTCAACCCAAACCCCACTCAACCCAACCCCCATCCCTCAACCCAACCCCCTCTCCTCAACCCAACCCCCTCTCCTCAACCCAACACCCCCTCCTCAACCCAAACCCCTCTCCTCAAGCCAACCCCCTCTCCTCAACACAAATCCCACTCAACCCACCCCCATCCCTCAACCCAACTCACTCTCCTCAACCCAAACCCCTCTCCTCAATCCAACCCCCTCTCCCCAACCCAACCCCTCCCCCCAACCCAATCCCCTCTCCTCAAACCAATCCCCTCCCCTCAATCCAACCCCCTCTCCTCAACCAACCCCCTCCCCTCAACCCAACCCCCCCTCCTCAACCCAACTCCCTCCTCAACCCAACCCCCTCCCCTCAACCCCTCCCTCTCCTCAACCCAACCCCTTCCCCTCAACCCAAACCCCCCCTCATCCCAACCCCCTCTCCTCATCCCAACCCCCTCTCCTCAACCCAAATCCCAAACCAACCCCCCTCCTCAACCCAAATCCCACTCAACCCAACCTCCCTCCTCAACCCAACCTCCCTCCTCAACCCAACTCCCTCCCCTCAACCCAAACCCCACTCAAACCAACCCCCCTCCCTCAACCCAATCCCCTCCCCTCAACCCAACCCCTTCCCCTCAACCCAAACCCCCCTTCATCCCAACCCCCCCTTCATCCCAACCCCCTCTCCTCATCCCAACCTCCTCTCCTCAACCCAATCCACTCTCCACATCCCAACCCCCTCTCCTCAACCCAAACCCCCTCCTCAACCCAATCCCCCTCCTCAACCCAACCCCCCCTCCTCATCCCAACCCCCCCTCCTCATCCCAACCCCCTATCCTCAAACAAATCCCACTCAACCCAAATCCCCTCTCCTCAACCCAACCCCCTCTCCTCAACCCAACCCCCTCCCCTCAACCCAAACCCCACTCCCCTCAAACCCAACCCCCCCTCCCCTCAACCCAACCCCCTCCCCCAACCCAAATCCCACTGAAACCAACCCCCCTCCTCAACCCAACCCCCTCCCCTCAACCCAACCCCCTCTCCTCAACCCAATCCCCCCTCCTCAACCTAACCCCCATCCCTCAACCCAATCCCCCTCCTCAACCCAAACCCCCTCTCCTCAACCCAACCCCCTCCCCTCAACCCAACCCCCCTCCTCAACCCCCATCCCTCAACCCAACCCCCATCCCTCAACCCAACCCCCTCTCCTCAACCCAACCCCCCTCCTCAACCCAAACCCCTCTCCTCAACCCAACCCCCTCCCCCAACCCAACCCCCCCTCCTCAAACCAATCCCCTCTCCTCAACCCAATCCCCTCCCCTCAACCCAATCCCCACTCCTCAACCTAACCCCCATCCCTCAACCCAATCCCCTCTCCTCAACATAACCCCCATCCCTCAACCCAACCCCCTCTCCTCAACCCAACCCCCCTCCTCAACCCAAACCCCCTCCTCAACCCAAACCCCCTCCTCAACCCAACCCCCTCCCCTCAACCCCCATCCCTCAACCCAACCCCCATCCCTCAACCCAACCCCCCTCCTCAACCCAAACCCCCTCCTCAACCCAACCCCCTCCCCTCAACCCAACCCCCTCTCCTCAACCCAATCCCCCCTCCTCAACCCAATCCCCCCTCCTCAACCTAACCCCCATCCCTCAACCCAATCCCCTCTCCTCAACCCAACCCCATCCCTCAACCCAACCCCCCTCCTCAACCCAAACCCCCTCCTCAACCCAATCCCCTCTCCTCAACCCAATCCCCTCCTCAACCCCCATCCCTCAACCCAAATCCCACTTAACCCAACCCCCATCCCTCAACCCAAGCCCCCTCCTCAACCCAATCCCCTCTCCTCAACCCAATCCCCTCTCCTCAACCCAACCCCCTCCCCTCAACCCAACCCCCCTCCTCAACCCCCATCCCTCAACCCAACCCCCATCCCTCAACCCAAATCCCACTTAACCCAACCCCCATCCCTCAACCCAAGCCCCCTCCTCAACCCAATCCCCTCTCCTCAACCCAACCCCCTCCCCTCAACCCAACCCCCCTCCTCAACCCCTATCCCTCAACCCAACCCCCATCCCTCAACCCAAATCCCACTTAATCCAACCCCCATCCCTCAACCCAACCCCCTCTCCTCAACCCAACCCCCTCCCCTCAATCCAACCCCTCCTCCTCAACCCAAACCCCTCTCCTCAACCCAACCCCCATCCCTCAACCCAACCTCCCTCCCTCAACCCAACCTCCCTCCTCAACCCAATCCCCTCTCCTCAACCCAACCCCCTCCCCTCAACCCAACCCCCCTCCTCAACCCCCATCCCTCAACCCAAATCCCACTTAACCCAACCCCCATCCCTCAACCCAACCCCCCCTCCTCAACCCAAATCCCACTCAACCCAAACCCCTCTCCTCAACCCAACCCCCTCCCCCCAACCCAACCCCCCTCCTCAAACCAATCCCCTCTCCTCAACCCAATCCCCTCCCCTCAATCCAACCCCCTCTCCTCAACCCAAACCTAACCCCCATCCCTCAACCCAATCCCCTCTCCTCAACCCAACCCCCATCCCTCAACCCAAACCCCCTCCTCAACCCAATCCCCTCTCAACCCAACCCCCCTCCTCAACCCCCATCCCTCAACCCAACCCCCATCCCTCAACCCAACCCCCATCCCTCAACCCAACCCCTCTCCTCAACCCAACCCCCTCTCCTCAACCCAATCCCCTCCCCTCAACCCAACCCCCCCTCCTCAACCCAAACCCCTCTCCTCAACCCAATCCCCTCCCCTCAATCCAATCCCCTCTCCTCAACCCAATCCCCTCCCCTCAATCCAACCCCCTCTCCTCAACCCAATCCCCTCCCCTCAATCCAACCCCCTCTCCTCAACCCAATCCCCTCTCCTCAACCCAATCCCCTCTCCTCAACCCAACCCCCCTCAACCCAACCCCCCCTTCATCCCAACCCCCTCTCCTCAACCCAAACCCCCTCCTCAACCCAAATCCCACTCAAACCAACCCCCCTCCTCAACCCAATCCCTTCTCCTCAACCCAACCCCCACTCCTCATCCCAACCCCCATCCTCAACCCAAATCCCACTCAACCTAATCCCCTCTCCTCAACCCAATCCCCTCTCCTCAACCCAACCCCCTCCCCTTAACCCAACCCCCCCTCCTCATCCCAACCCCCTCTCCTCAACCCAAACCCCTCTCCTCAACCCAAACCCCTCTCCTCAACCCAAATCCCACTCAACCCAACCTCCCTCCTCAACCCAACCCCCATCCCTCAACCCAAACCCCCCCCAACCCAATCCCTACTCAACCCAACCCCCTTCTCCTCAACACAACCCCATTCAACTGTCACCCCTCCTTATCTGTAGGGGTAGGATACTCAAGAACACAGTTCCCCACACAGACACACAGAGTCCTACCAACGGAAATGCACACACTCAATTCCCCCACCAGCCTCTAATCAACAACCCAGACAGACCCTCACGTTGTGTCCACCTGTGCTAATGTCCCTGGTATCCAGGCAGACTGGGCCATGGGAACTGTGGTGTCCAGCTGTGCTAAGATTTCTGCTTTATTTGACCAGACCACACCACAGATGTTACTGACTCCCCAGGGTAAAGGGAACTTGGGAGTATTGTGCTTAGTTCTTGTTAGGGGGAGGATGTGGAAGCTTTAGAGAGGGTGCAGATGAGATTTACCAGGATGTTGCCTAGACTAGAAAGCATGTCTTAGGATAGGTTGATGGGCAAGGGCTTTTCTCTTTGGAGTGAAAAAGGCTGAGCGGTGACAGAGATGAACAATATGATAAGAGACATAGATAGAGTGGGCGGCTAGTGACTTTTTCCCCAGGGCCAGAATGGCTAACGTGAAGGGAAATTATTTTAAGAAGATTAGAGGAATGTCTGGGGGGAGTTGTCGTGGTTAGTGGAACGCAGCATCGGGGTGGTAGAAGAGGCAGATACATTAGGAACATTGAAGAGACTCTTAGATAGGCACATGGATTATAGAAAATGGAGGGAAGGATTAGTCATTTAAAGCGTCAGCACAAGATTGTGGGCTGAAAGGCCTGTACTGCGCTGGTCTGTGTTTCCATGTATAGGGCGAGTATTGGTGAACCAGTTCCTTACCCACTACTTCCATCTGCAACACCTACCTGCAGGAACCGTTCCCTGTAATCCCCGTCTCGGATCAGCAGCAGGACCAGTTTGCGGAACTGCAGCCGACACTGCTGCTCCCTCTGAACATCACTCGTGGTCTGTGGATGAACCAGAGAGACGGTTACATCCCCACCCCTATCCCTGAGCCTGGATCTGTAAAACCCTCCTTGGACTCGTCCTACCCGTACCAATTCCCAATCGATCTGCTACCAAGGACTTCCCCCACCCCCACAGCAACTGTTCCCCTTGGATTAGCACCCACAGACAACCACCCACACCCATTCCCCATGGGGCTGCCCCTACAGACCACCCCAGCACCCGTTCATAGAAACATAGAAAACCTACAGCACAAAGCTGTGCCAAACGTGTCCTTACTTTAGAAATTACCGAGGGTTACCCATAGCCCTCTATTTTTCTAAGCTCCATGTAGCTATCCAGGAGTCTCTTAAAAGACCCTATCGTATCCGCCTCCACCACCATCGCTGGCAGCCCATTCCACGCACTCACCATTCTCTGTGTAAAAAATTTACCCAACATCTCCTCTGTACCTACTCCCCAGCACCTTAAAACTATGCCCTCTTGTGCTAGCCATTTCAGCCCTAGGAAAAAGCCTCTGACTATCCACATGATCAATGCCTCTCCTTTTCTTGTACACCTCTATCAGGTCACCTCTCAGGAGAAAAGGCCACGTTCACTCGACCAAGTTCCTCACAGACTGCCCCCAGCACCTGTTCCCTATGGATCTGCACCCTTGGACTGCTCCCTGTACTCGTTCCCCACAGATGTGTACCCACCATCTCCCCGTCCCACCCCAGTGTCTGCTCTCCATCAGCTGAGAACATCGGTCCGGGTCAGTCAGTGGAAGGAGCCAGGTGAAGAGCAGCCACGGTGCCTGCTGCATCAGTCAGCTGCTCAAACACTTACCGCTCTGGGGTCAGCCGGAAGCAGCTCGGGGAAGAACTTGTCCAGCATTTGCAGGATGTCCAGTAAGCTCCTTTGCTTTACAAACATCTCCATCACCATCTGTACAGAGATAGGAATTCAGGGAAAAGATCCATCATCATAAACTGGAAACACTCCAAATTTACATAGTCACCACCTCCTGGTGCAAGACACAGCAGTGGAGGACTGACATCCATCACTGAGGACCCCCAACATCCAGGACATGTCCTCTTCTCGTTGTTACCATTAGGGAGGAGCTACAGGAGTCTGTGTCAGTGATCCGGGTTCGTTTCCAATGTCAGTCAATGTAACACTTCACTGTGCCAGTGGTCCGGGTTGGATTCCAATGTCAGTCAGTGTCAGGCTTCACTGTGTCAGTGATCCGGGTTCAATTCCAATGTCAGCCAGTGTAACGTTTCACAGAGCCAGTGATCTGGTTCAATTCCAGTATCAGTCAGTGTAACGTTTCACAGAGCCAGTAATCCGGATCAATTCCAATGTCAGTCAGTGTAACGCTTCACAGAGCCAGTGATCCGGTTCAATTCCAGTATCAGTCAGTGTAATGTTTCACAGAGCCAGTGATCCGGTTCAATTCCAGTATCAGTCAGTGTAACGTTTCACAGAGCCAGTGATCCGGTTCAATTCCAATGTCAGTCAGTGTAACGCTTCACAGAGCCAGTGATCCGGTTCAATTCCACTGTCAGCCAGTGTAACGCTTCACAGAGCCAGTGATCCGGGTTCAATTCCAATGTCAGCCAGTGTAACGCTTCACAGAGCCAGTGATTCGGTTCAATTCCAGTATCAGTCAGTGTAACACTTCACTGTGCCAGTGATCCGGTTCAATTCCAATGTCAGCCAGTGTAACGTTTCACAGAGCCAGTGATCCAGTTCAATTCCAATGTCAGCCAGTGTAACGTTTCACAGAGCCAGTGATCCGGTTCAATTCCAGTATCAGTCAGTGTAACGTTTCACAGAGCCAGTGATCCAGTTCAATTCCAATGTCAGCCAGTGTAACGTTTCACAGAGCCAGTGATCCGGTTCAATTCCAATGTCAGCCAGTGTAACGCTTCACTGTGCCAGTGATCCAGGTTCACTTCCAATGTCAGTCGGTGTAATGCTTCACAGTGCCAGTGATCCGGTTCAATTCCAGTATCAGTCAGTGTAACACTTCACTGTGCCAGTGATCCGGTTCAATTCCAATGTCAGCCAGTGTAACGTTTCACAGAGCCAGTGATCCAGTTCAATTCCAATGTCAGCCAGTGTAACGTTTCACAGAGCCAGTGATCCGGTTCAATTCCAGTATCAGTCAGTGTAACGTTTCACAGAGCCAGTGATCCGGTTCAATTCCAGTATCAGTCAGTGTAACACTTCACTGTGCCAGTGATCCGGGTTCAATTCCAATGTCAGCCAGTGTAACTTTTCACAGAGGCAGTGATCCGGGTTCAATTCCAATGTCAGCCAGTGTAACGTTTCACAGAGCCAGTGATCCGGTTCAATTCCAGTATCAGTCAGTGTAACGTTTCACAGAGCCAGTAATCCGGATCAATTCCAATGTCAGTCAGTGTAACGCTTCACAGAGCCAGTGATCCGGTTCAATTCCAGTATCAGTCAGTGTAACGTTTCACAGAGCCAGTGATCCGGTTCAATTCCAGTATCAGTCAGTGTAACGTTTCACAGAGCCAGTGATCCGGTTCAATTCCAATGTCAGTCAGTGTAACGCTTCACAGAGCCAGTGATCCGGTTCAATTCCACTGTCAGCCAGTGTAACGCTTCACAGAGCCAGTGATCCGGGTTCAATTCCAATGTCAGCCAGTGTAACGCTTCACAGAGCCAGTGATTCGGTTCAATTCCAGTATCAGTCAGTGTAACACTTCACTGTGCCAGTGATCCGGGTTCAATTCCAGTATCAGTCAGTGTAACACTTCACTGTGCCAGTGATCCGGTTCAATTCCAATGTCAGCCAGTGTAACGTTTCACAGAGCCAGTGATCCGGTTCAATTCCAGTATCAGTCAGTGTAACGTTTCACAGAGCCAGTGATCCGGTTCAATTCCAATGTCAGTCAGTGTAACGTTTCACAGTGCCAGTGATCCGGTTCAATTCCAATGTCAGTCAGTGTAACGCTTCACAGAGCCAGTGATCCGGTTCAATTCCACTGTCAGCCAGTGTAACGCTTCACAGAGCCAGTGATCTGGGTTCAATTCCAATGTCAGCCAGTGTAACGCTTCACAGAGCCAGTGATTCGGTTCAATTCCAGTATCAGTCAGTGTAACACTTCACTGTGCCAGTGATCCGGGTTCAATTCCAATGTCAGCCAGTGTAACGTTTCACAGAGGCAGTGATCCGGTTCAATTCCAATGTCAGCCATGTAACGTTTCACAGAGCCAGTGATCCGGGTTCAATTCCAATGTCAGCCAGTGTAACGCTTCACAGAGCCAGTGATTCGGTTCAATTCCAATGTCAGCCAGTGTAACGTTTCACAGAGCCAGTGATCCGGTTCAATTCCAATGTCAGCCAGTGTAACGCTTCACAGAGCCAGTGATCCGGTTCAATTCCAGTATCAGTCAGTGTAACACTTCACAGAGCCAGTGATCCGGTTCAATTCCACTGTCAGCCAGTGTAACGTTTCACAGAGCCAGTGATCCGGGTTCAATTCCAATGTCAGCCAGTGTAACGCTTCACAGAGCCAGTGATTCGGTTCAATTCCAGTATCAGTCAGTGTAACGTTTCACAGAGCCAGTGATCCGGTTCAATTCCAATGTCAGCCAGTGTAACGCTTCACAGAGCCAGTGATCCGGTTCAATTCCAGTATCAGTCAGTGTAACGTTTCACAGAGCCAGTGATCCGGTTCAATTCCAGTATCAGTCAGTGTAACGTTTCACAGAGCCAGTGATCCGGGTTCAATTCCAGTATCAGTCAGTGTAACGTTTCACAGAGCCAGTGATCCGGTTCAATTCCAGTATCAGTCAGTGTAACACTTCACTGTGCCAGTGATCCGGTTCAATTCCAGTATCAGTCAGTGTAACGTTTCACAGAGCCAGTGATCCGGTTCAATTCCAGTATCAGTCAGTGTAACACTTCACTGTGCCAGTGATCCGGTTCAATTCCAGTATCAGTCAGTGTAACGTTTCACAGAGCCAGTGATCCGGTTCAATTCCAATGTCAGCCAGTGTAACGCTTCACAGAGCCAGTGATCCGGTTCAATTCCAGTATCAGTCAGTGTAACACTTCACTGTGCCAGTGATCCGGTTCAATTCCAGTATCAGTCAGTGTAACGTTTCACAGAGCCAGTGATCCGGGTTCAATTCCAGTATCAGTCAGTGTAACGTTTCACAGAGCCAGTGATCCGGTTCAATTCCAGTATCAGTCAGTGTAACGCTTCACAGAGCCAGTGATCCGGTTCAATTCCAGTATCAGCCAGTGTAACGTTTCACAGAGCCAGTGATCCGGGTTCAATTCCAGTATCAGTCAGTGTAACACTTCACTGTGCCAGTGATCCGGTTCAATTCCAATGTCAGCCAGTGTAACACTTCACTGTGCCAGTGATCCGGTTCAATTCCAATGTCAGCCAGTGTAACATTTCACAGAGCCAGTGATCCGGTTCAATTCCAGTATCAGTCAGTGTAACATTTCACAGAGCCAGTGATCCGGTTCAATTCCAGTATCAGTCAGTGTAATGTTTCACAGAGCCAGCAGTCCGGGTTCAATTCCTGCCACCGCCTGTAAAGAATTGGTATGTTCTTCCTGTGATTGTGTGGCTTTCCTCTGAACGCCTCAGTTTCCTCCCACATTGCAAAGTTGTACGGGATAGGGTTAGTAGGTTGTGGGCACGCTGCATTGGTGCTGGAAGCACAGCGACACTTGCAGACTGCCTCTCACACATCCTTGGACTGTGATGATTTTGGACACAAATGATCCATTTCAATACGTTTCGATGCACAGTACATGTGACATTTAAGGATTTTACAAAAATCTTTAAATGTGTCCTTTGGAGGTGAGCGTAGCCTCAACAGTGCACAGACCAAATACTGACTTTGTTGCTGTCTGAGTCAGTGTGCTGGGGGAGCCTTAGTTTCCAGCCTCACCACCCACCGCCCCCCCAGGCGTCCTGCAGTATGAACCTGCTGGCGTAACCTCACAAAACATGCCGAATACAGTGGTGGGAATTGAACAGGGGCTACACCAACCACTATGCTAACCTCTTGCTCTATGTCACCATGGTTCCCGTCTCACCTCACAAGGTCAGAACCTGCTTTAATGTCACTGCCATACAGTATGTTGTGAAATTTGTTGTTTTCATTGCAATACAACTTCCGCACTTGATATTGGACCCAGTAACTTCAGAATCTCACTCTCTGTATCAGACAAGAAAGTCTTACTGCAGCTCGTGCTCCATTATTGTCAGTCAGTCCTGGGCACTTCTGACAGGTCTGACGGCTGTGGGGCATAGCTGTTAGTGCAATCGCTTTACAGTGTTGGCTGTCAATTCCAGCCAGACTATGAGGAGTTTGTACCCTGGTAACCCTGTGCGTTTCCTCCAGGTGCTTCAGTTATATTGGTTGGGGTTAATAAGTTGTGAGTATGCAATAAGACCGAAAGACCACAAGACACAGGCGCAGAATTAGGCCATTCAGCCCATCGTCTGCTCTGCCATTCCATCATGGCTGATCCCAGATCCCACTCAACCCCATACACCTGCCTTCTCACCATATCCTTTGATACCCTGACCGATCAGGAAACGGTCAACTTCAGCTTTAAATATCCTCAAGACCTTGGCCTCCACCAGAGACTGTGGCAGAGCAGTCCAGATTCACTAATCTCTATAAATAAAAAAATCCTCCTTACCTCTGTTCTAAAGGGTTGTCCTTCAATTTTCAGGCTGTGCTCTCTAGTACTGGATGCCCCCAATAGAGAACATCTTCTCCACATCCACCTTGTCGAGTCCTTTCAGCATCCAATAGGTTTCAATGAGATCCCACCGCATTCTTCTAAATTCCAATGAGTACAGGCCCAAAGCTCCTCATATGTTAACCCCTTCATTCCCAGAATCATCCTCGTGAACCTCCTCTGGACTCTCTCCAATGACAACTCATAATTCTAAAGACACAGGGCCCAAAACTGTTGACAATACTCCAAGTGCGGCCTGACTAGTGTCATATAAAGACTCAACATTATCTCATTGCTTTTATACTCTGTTCCCCTTGAAATAAATGCCAACATTGAATTTGCCTTCTTTACCACAGACTCAACCTGTGACTAATCTTCTGGGAGTCTTGCACGAGGACTCCTCTAAGTCCATCTGCACCTCTGATGTTTGAAACTACTCCACATTTAGATAATAGTCCATACTATTGTTCCTTTTACCAAATTGCATTATTGTACATTCCCCAACACTGAATTCCATCTGCCACTTTTTTGTCCATTCTTCCAATTTGTCTAAGTCCTGCTGCAATCACATTACTTCCTCAGCACTACCTACCCCTCCACCTATCTTCATATCATCCACAAACTTTGCCACCAAACCGTCAATTATATTATCTAAATGAAGTGGAGGATAAATGTGTGGCTGAGGGATTGGAGCAGGTAGCAGGGATTCAGATTTCTGGATCATTGGGACCTCTTTTGGGGCAGGCATGACCTGTACAAAAAGGATGGGTTGCACTTGAATCCCAGGGGACCAATATCTTGGCGGGGAGGTTTGCTACAGCTATTGGGGAGAGTTTAAACTAGGATTGCTGGAGGGTGGGAACCGAACTGAAGAGATGGAGGAAAAGACAGTTGGCTCACAAATAGAGAAAGCCTGGAGACAGTGCGAGAGGGAGGATAGGCAGGTGCTAGAGAAGGGACGCACTCAGACCGATGGTTTGAGATGTGTCTATTTTAATGCAAGGAGTATCATGAACAAAGCGGATGAGCTTAGAGCCTGGATCAGTACTTGGAGCTGTGATGTTGAAGCCATTACAGAGACTTGGATGACTCAGGGGCAGGAATGGTTACTTCGAGTGCTAGGCTTTAGATGTTTCAGAAAGGATAGGGAAGGAGGCAAAAGAGTTGGGGGCGTGGCATCATTGATCAGAGATAGTGTCACGGCTGCAGAAAAGGAGCAAGTCATGGAGGGGTTGTCTACGGAGTCTCTGTGGCTGGAAGTTAGCAATAGGAAGGGGTCAATAACTCTACTGGGTGTTTTTTTATAGACCACCCAATAGTAACAGGGACATCATGGAGCAGATAGGGAGACAGATTCTGGAAAGCAGTAATAATAACAGGGTTGTTGTGGTGGGAGATTTTAATTTCCCAAATATCGATTGGCATCTCCCTAAAGTGAGGGGTTTAGATGGGCTGGAGTTTGTTGGGTGTGTTCAGGAAGGTTTCGTGACACAATATGTGGACAAGCCTACAAGAGGAGAGTCTCTACTTAATGTGGTATTGGGAAATGAAACTGGTCAGGTGTCAGATCTCTCAGTGGGAGAGCATTTTGGAGATATTGATCACAATTCTATCTCCTTTACCACAGCATCGGAGAGGGATAGGAACAGACATGTTTGAAAAGCGTTTAATTGGAGTAAGGGGAAATATGAGGCTATCAGGCAGGATCTTGGAGGCATAAATTGGGAATAGATGTTCTCAGGGAAATGTACGGCAGAAATCTGGCAAATGTTCAGGGGATATTTGCACGGAGTTCTGCATAGGTACGTTTCAATAAGACAGGGAAGGATGGTAGGATACAGGAATTGTGGGGTACAAAGGCTGTTGTAAGTCTAGTCTGGAAGAAGAGCTTACGAAAGGTTCAAAAAACTAGGTAGTGATAGAGATCTAGAAGATTATAAGGCTAGCAGGAAGGAGCTTAAGAACGAAACTAGAAGAGCCAGAAGGGGCCATGAGAAGGCCTTGGTGGACAGGATTAAGGAAAACCCCAAGGTAATCTGCAAGTATGTGAAGAGCAAGAGGATAAGATGTGTGAAACCAGGACCAATCAAGTGTGACAGTGGAAAAGTGTATGGAACCGGAGGAGATAGCAGAGGTACTTAATGAGTACTTAGCTTCAGTATTCCATATGGAAAAGGATCTTGGAAATGTAGGGATGACTTGCAGCAGACTGAAAAGCTTTTGGAAAGCATCAAGTTGGATCAGTCACCGGGACCAGACGAGATGTACCCCAGGCTACTGTGGGAGGCAAGGGAGGAGATTGCTGAGCCTCTGGCGATGATCTTTGCATCATCAATGAGGGCAGGAGAGGTTCCGGAGGATTGGAGGGTTGTGGATCTTGTTTCCTTATTCAAGAAAGGGAGTAGAGATATCCCAGGAAATTATAGACCAATAAGTCTTACTTCAGTGGTTAGTAAGCTGATGGAGAAGATCCTGAGAGGCAGGATTTATGAACGTTTGGAGAGGCATAATATGATTAGGAATAGTCAGCATGGCTTTGTGAAAGGCAGATTGTGCTCTGCAAGCCTGCTTGAACTTTTTGAGGATGTGACTAAACACATTGAAGAGGGTAGAGCTGTAGATGTAGTGTACATGGATTTCAGCAAGGCATTTGATAAGGTACCCCATGCAAGGCTTATTGAGAATGTAAGGAGACATGGAATCCAAGGGGACATTGCTTTGTGGATCCAGAACTGGTCGGTGACCAGTGGTGTGCCTCAGAGATCTGTACTGGGACCCCTTCTCTTCGTTGTTTTTATAAATGACCTGGATAAGGAAGTGGAGGGATGGGTTAGTAAATTTGTTGATGACACAAAGGTTGGGGGTGTTGTGTATAGTGTGGAGGGCTGTCAGAGGTTACAATGGAACATTGATAGGCTGCAAAACTGGGCTGAGAAGTGGCAGATGGAGTTCAACCCAGATAAGTGTGAAGTGGTTCATTTTGGTAGGTCAAATATGATGGCAGAATATAGTATTAATGGTAAGACTCTTGGCGGTGTGGAGGATCAGAGGGATCTTGGGGTCTGAGTCCATAGAACACTCAAAGCTGCTACGCAGGTTGACTCTGTAGTTAAGAAGGCATACGGTGCATTGGCCTTCATGAACAGTGAGATTGAGTTTAAGAGCCGAGAGGTAATGTTGCAGATATAGGACCCTGGTCAGGCCCCACTTGGAGTACTGTGCTCAGTTCTGGTCGCCTCACTGAAGGAAGGATGTGGAAACTATAGAAAGGGTGCAGAGGAGATTTACAAGGATGTTGCCTGGATTGGAGGGCATACCTTATGAGAATAGGTTGAGTGAACTCGGCCTTTTCTCCTTGGAGCAATGGAGGATGAGAGGTGACCTGATAGAAGTGTACAAGATAATGAGAGGCATTGATCGTGTGGATAGTCAGAGGCTTTTTCCCAGGGCTGAAATGGCCAGCACGAAAGGACACAGGTTTAAGGTGCTGGGGAGTAGGTACAGAGGAGATGTCAGGGGTAAGTTTTTTTACGCAGAGAGTGGTGAGTGCGTGGAATGGGCTGCCAGCGGCGGCAGTGGAAGCAGATACAATAGGATCTTTTAAGAGACTCCTGGATAGGTACATGGAGCTTAGAAAAATAGAGGGCTATGGGTAACCCTAGCTAATTTCTAAGGTAGGGACATGTTTGACACAGCTTTGTGGGCCAAAGGGCCTGTACTGTGCTGTAGGTTTTCTATGTTTCTAAATCATGGACAAACAATGTGAAAAGTAGCGGTACCAATCCTGACCCCTGAGGAACACCACCAGTCACTGGCAGCCAACCAGAGAAGGTTACTCACTGCCGGTCAGCCATTCTTCTGTCCATACCAATATCATTCCTCTAATGATCATGGTCTTATGATACACATACATCCAAAACGTTTACATAAAATGAACACAGATCCCAAAACTGACTCCTGGAGAATCCCACTAGTCACAGGCCTCCAGTGAGAGAACCTACCTTCAAGCCAGCACCCTCTGCTTCCTATTCCCCTGAATCCCATAAGACACAGGAGCAGAATTAGTCCATTCAGCCCATTGAGTCTGTACCTCCATTCCATCATGGCTGATGGCTGATCCCTGATCCCACTCAATCCCACATTTGTGGACCGTCCCCACACTTCTTCTGACTGTGTTGGTCATTGACACAAATGACACATTTTACTGAATGTTCCGATGCACGTGACAAATAAAGCTCATCTTCACAACCATTTCAATAATCCATCAACCAGACAACTCCCCAGCATTCCCCTTGCCTGTCACCCCTCCCCAGCATTCCCCTCACCTGTTACCCCCTCCCCAGCATTCCCCTCACCTGTTACCCCCTCCCCAGCATTCCACTTGCCTGTTACCCCCTCCCCAGCATTCCCCTCACCTGTTACCCCCTCCCCAGCATTCCCCTCGTCTGTCACCCCCTCCCCAGCATTCCCCTCACCTGTTACCCCCTCCCCAGCATTCCCTTTGTCTGTTACCCCCTCCCCAGCATTCCCTTTGTCTGTTACCCCCTCCCCAGCATTCCCCTCACCTGTTACCCCCTCCCCAGCATTCCCCTCGTCTGTCACCCCCTCCCCAGCATTCCCCTCACCTGTTACCCCCTCCCCAGCATTCCCCTCACCTGTTACCCCCTCCCCAGCATTCCCCTCACCTGTTACCCCCTCCCCAGCATTCCCCTCACCTGTCACCCCCTCCCCAGCATTCCCCTCACCTGTTACCCCCTCCCCAGCATTCCCTTTGTCTGTTACCCCCTCCCCAGCATTCCCCTCACCTGTTACCCCCTCCCCAGCATTCCCTTTGTCTGTTACCCCCTCCCCAGCATTCCCCTCACCTGTTACCCCCTCCCCAGCATTCCCCTCATCTATTACCCACTCCCCAGCATTCCCCTCATCTGTTACCCCCTCCCCAGCATTCCCCTCACCTGTTACCCCCTCCCCAGCATTCCCCTCACCTGTTACCCCCTCCCCAGCATTCCCTTTGTCTGTCACCCCCTCCCCAGCATTCCCCTCACCTGTTACCCCCTCCCCAGCATTCCCCTCGTCTGTCACCCCCTCCCCAGCATTCCCCTCACCTGTTACCCCCTCCCCAGCATTCCCCTTGTCTGTTACCCCCTCCCCAGCATTCCCCTCATCTGTCACCCCCTCCCCAGCATTCCCCTCGTCTGTCACCCCCTCCCCAGCATTCCCCTCGTCTGTCACCCCCTCCCCAGCATTCCCCTCACCTGTTACCCCCTCCCCAGCATTCCCCTTGTCTGTCACCCCCTCCCCAGCATTCCCCTCACCTGTTACCCCCTCCCCAGCATTCCCCTCACCTGTTACCCCCTCCCCAGCATTCCCTTTGTCTGTTACCCCCTCCCCAGCATTCCCTTTGTCTGTTACCCCCTCCCCAGCATTCCCCTCATCTGTCACCCCCTCCCCAGCATTCCCCTCGTCTGTCACCCCCTCCCCAGCATTCCCCTCACCTGTTACCCCCTCCCCAGCATTCCCCTCGTCTATTACCCACTCCCCAGCATTCCTTGTCTATTACCCCCTCCCCAGCATGCCACCTGCCTGTCACCCCCTCCCCAGCATTCTCCTTGTCTGTCGCCCCCTCCCCAGTGTTCCCCTCACCTGTTACCCCCTCCCCAGCATTCCCCTTGTCTGTCACCCCCTCCCCAGCATTCCCCTCACCTGTTACCCCCTCCCCAGCATTCCCCTCACCTGTTACCCCCTCCCCAGCATTCCCCTCATCTGTCACCCCCTCCCCAGCATTCCCCTTGTCTGTCACCCCCTCCCCAGCATTCCCCTCGTCTGTCACCCCCTCCCCAGCATTCCCCTCGTCTGTCACCCCCTCCCCAGCATTCCCCTCACCTGTTACCCCCTCCCCAGCATTCCCCTTGTCTGTCACCCCCTCCCCAGCATTCCCCTCACCTGTTACCCCCTCCCCAGCATTCCCCTCACCTGTTACCCCCTCCCCAGCATTCCCTTTGTCTGTTACCCCCTCCCCAGCATTCCCCTCATCTGTCACCCCCTCCCCAGCATTCCCCTCGTCTGTCACCCCCTCCCCAGCATTCCCCTCACCTGTTACCCCCTCCCCAGCATTCCCCTTGTCTGTCACCCCCTCCCCAGCATTCCCCTCACCTGTTACCCCCTCCCCAGCATTCCCCTCACCTGTTACCCCCTCCCCAGCATTCCCCTCACCTGTTACCCCCTCCCCAGCATTCCCCTCATCTGTCACCCCCTCCCCAGCATTCCCCTTGTCTGTCACCCCCTCCCCAGCATTCCTGTCTGTTACCCCCTCCCCAGCATTCCCTTTGTCTGTTACCCCCTCCCCAGCATTCCCCTCATCTGTCACCCCCTCCCCAGCATTCCCCTCATCTGTCACCCCCTCCCCAGCATTCCCCTCGTCTGTCACCCCCTCCCCAGCATTCCCCTCACCTGTTACCCCCTCCCCAGCATTCCCCTCGACTATTACCCACTCCCCAGCATTCTCCTTGTCTGTCGCCCCCTCCCCAGTGTTCCCCTCATCTGTCACCCCCTCCCCAGCATTCTCCTTGTCTGTCGCCCCCTCCCCAGTGTTCCCCTCATCTGTCACCCCCTCCCCAGCGTTCCCCTCGTCTGTCACCCCCTCCCCAGCATTCCTGTCTGTTACCCCCTCCCCAGCATTCCCTTTGTCTGTTACCCCCTCCCCAGCATTCCCCTCATCTGTCACCCCCTCCCCAGCATTCCCCTCGTCTGTCACCCCCTCCCCAGCATTCCCCTCACCTGTTACCCCCTCCCCAGCATTCCCCTCGTCTATTACCCACTCCCCAGCATTCCCTTTGTCTGTTACCCCCTCCCCAGCATTCCCCTCATCTGTCACCCCCTCCCCAGCATTCCCCTCACCTGTTACCCCCTCCCCAGCATTCCCTTTGTCTGTTACCCCCTCCCCAGCATTCCCCTCGTCTATTACCCACTCCCCAGCATTCCCTTTGTCTGTTACCCCCTCCCCAGCATTCCCCTCGTCTGTCACCCCCTCCCCAGCATTCCTGTCTGTCACCCCCTCCCCAGCATTCCCCTCGTCTGTTACTCTCTCCCCAGCATTCCTTGTCTATTACCCCCTCCCCAGCATTCCTTGTCTATTACCCCCTCCCCAGCATTCTCCTCGTCTGTCACCCCCTCCCCAGCATTCCCCTCGTCTGTCAGCCCCTCCCCAGCGTTCCACTCGTCTGTCACACCCTCCCCAGCGTTCCGCTTGTCTGATACCCCCCTCCCCAGCATTCCCCTTGTCTGTCACCCCCTCCCCAGCATTCCACTTGTCTGTCACACCCTCCCCAGCATTCCCCTCGTCTATTACCCCCTCCCCAGCATTCCTTGTCTATTACCCCCTCCCCAGCATGCCACCTGCCTGTCACCCCCTCCCCAGCATTCTCCTTGTCTGTCGCCCCCTCCCCAGTGTTCCCCTCATCTGTCACCCCCTCCCCAGCGTTCCCCTCGTCTGTCACCCCCTCCCCAGCATTCCCCTCGTCTGTCAGCCCCTCCCCAGCGTTCCACTCGTCTGTCACACCCTCCCCAGCGTTCCGCTTGTCTGATACCGCCCTCCCCAGCATTCCCCTTGTCTGTCACCCCCTCTCCAGTGTTCCACTTGTCTGTCACCCCTTCCCCAGTGTTCCCCTTGTCTGTCACCCCTTCCCCAGTGTTCCCCTTGTCACCCCCTCCCCAGCATTCCACCTCTGTCACCCCTTCCCCAGCATTCTACCTGTCTGTCACCCCCTCCTCAGTGTTCCCCTTGTCACCCCCTCCCCAGCATTCCACCTGTCTGTCACACCCTCCCCAGCATTCCACGAGTCTGTCACCCCCTCCCCAGCGTTCCGCTTGTCGGTTACCCCCTCCCCAGCATTCCTCGTCTACTACCCCCTCCCCAGCATTCCTCTCGTCTGTCATCTCCTCCCCAGCATTCCCCTCGTCTGTCACCCCCTCCCCAGCATTCCCCTCGTCTGTCACCCCCTCCCCAGCATTCCCCTCGTCTGTCACCCCCTCCCCAGCATTCCACCTGCCTGTCACCCCTTCCCCAGCATTCCCCTTGTCTGACATCCCCTCCCCAGTGTTCCACTTGTCTGTCACCCCTTCCCCAGTGTTCCCCTTGTCACCCCCTCCCCAGCATTCCACCTCTGTCACCCCTTCCCCAGCATTCTACCTGTCTGTCACCCCCTCCTCAGTGTTCCCCTTGTCACCCCCTCCCCAGCATTCCACCTGTCTGTCACCCCGTCCCCAGCATTCTACCTGTCTGTCACCCCCTCCTCAGTGTTCCCCTCGTCTGTCAGCCCCTCCCCAGCGTTCCACTCGTCTGTCACACCCTCCCCAGCGTTCCGCTTGTCTGATACCGCCCTCCCCAGCATTCCCCTTGTCTGTCACCCCCTCTCCAGTGTTCCACTTGTCTGTCACCCCTTCCCCAGTGTTCCCCTTGTCTGTCACCCCTTCCCCAGTGTTCCCCTTGTCACCCCCTCCCCAGCATTCCACCTCTGTCACCCCTTCCCCAGCATTCTACCTGTCTGTCACCCCCTCCTCAGTGTTCCCCTTGTCACCCCCTCCCCAGCATTCCACCTGTCTGTCACACCCTCCCCAGCATTCCACGAGTCTGTCACCCCCTCCCCAGCGTTCCGCTTGTCGGTTACCCCCTCCCCAGCATTCCTCGTCTACTACCCCCTCCCCAGCATTCCTCTCGTCTGTCATCCCCTCCCCAGCATTCCCCTCGTCTGTCACCCCCTCCCCAGCATTCCCCTCGTCTGTCACCCCCTCCCCAGCATTCCCCTCGTCTGTCACCCCCTCCCCAGCATTCCACCTGCCTGTCACCCCTTCCCCAGCATTCCCCTTGTCTGACATCCCCTCCCCAGTGTTCCACTTGTCTGTCACCCCTTCCCCAGTGTTCCCCTTGTCACCCCCTCCCCAGCATTCCACCTCTGTCACCCCTTCCCCAGCATTCTACCTGTCTGTCACCCCCTCCTCAGTGTTCCCCTTGTCACCCCCTCCCCAGCATTCCACCTGTCTGTCACCCCTTCCCCAGCATTCTACCTGTCTGTCACCCCCTCCTCAGTGTTCCCCTTGTCTGTTACCCCTCCCCAGTGTTCCACTTGTCTGTTACCCCCTCCCCAGCGTTCCGCTTGTCTGTTACCCCTCCACAGCATTCCCCTCGTCTGTCACCCCTCCCCAGTGTTCCCCTTGTTTGTCACCCCCTCCCCAGCATTCCGCTTGTCTGTTACCCCCTCCCCAGTGTTCCCCTTATTTGTCACTCCCTCCCCAGCATTCCGCTTGTCTGTTACTCCTCCCCAGTGTTCCCCTTGTCTGTCACCCCTCCACAGCATTCCCCTCATCTGTTACCCCCTCCCCAGTGTTCAGTTTGTCTGTCACCCCTCCACACTCCCTGTCCAGACCAGCCGCTGTGTAACTTGATTTCTCAGCTCCTGCTGGAGGCTTCATTCTGAGATATTAACTGAGTTCCTCTCTCCACAGAACCTGTCCAACCAGCTCAGCATTTATCTTTATTTCAGCACGTCTTTATCATCACCTTTTGTCCCCATTTCGGGCAGATGGGGCGCATCAGCTGTGGTTGGCAGCTCCTCTAGAAAGAAACCTCCGATCTGAAACTTCCCCTGCCTTGTGGTTACACCCACTCACGGGGAAGGCTCTGGGAGTGATCCCCAAAGGGAAGACTGGAGCTGGGGTCTCTGAGGCAGTCCGACGTTGAGTTCAACGCTGACTGGCAACTCCTGCGATGCCACTGGTGCCGAACTGTATCGGTCTCTGCCACTCCTTTGGAATCATCAGCAGCGTGGAGAGGGGGAGCCTGGTACACGGGCAACAGCTCGCTCTCGACATCGTACTGATCTGCCTTGTGTATCATGTAAACAGCTGGGATGCAACATCCACGGTTGACCCTGATCCAGAATCATCATTTCATTTTAATTTACCAAAATCTCAGAGCTATTCACTCAGTTCCACGTTAATCTTCATTAGATAAAGCTGAAATCCTTGTCTGCCAAGTCCACTCCTCCTGCTCAACGGGTGATTCTCACATGTAATCACACAGTCTGGTGGTGTAGTGGTCAGTGTTACGCTTTCTAGTGCCAGTGTGCAGGGTTCAATTCCCATCGCGGTCTGTAAGGCATTTGTACACTCTCCCCGTGACCACACGAGTTTCCTTTGGGTGCTGCGGTCTCTTCCAACTTTCCAAAGATGTACAGGTTAGGTTAATCAGTTGTGGACGTGCTATGTGGATACTGGGAGCACTGAGGTACTTGCAAGTTGTCCTCGGCACATCCTCAGACTGTGAAGGTCATGAATGCAACTTTCAGTGTACCTGTGACAAACAAAGCTCATCTGTACATCTTTAATCTTTAACCACCTCGCCACCGTGCCTGTACTACTGAGAGTTACAGATACTGAGAAATGACCTACCAGCAGCAGGGAGAAGCTTTCTCAGTCTCTGCTAGTGAACCCAGCGCACACCCCCAGTGCTGTCAGCCGTGCACACTGTGCTGTCTGTACAATACATTAGGGGAGAATCAGACCATTCGGCCCATCGAGTCTGCTCCAACATTCCATCATGGCTGATTTATTAAATCTCTCAACCCCATTCTCCCTTAACTTCTGACACCCTTACTAATCAAGAACCCATCACCCTCTGCTTTAAGTATACTCAGTAACTTGGCCTTCTGTCAATGGCAATGAATTCCACAGATTTACCACTCTCTGGCTAAAGAAATTCCTCATCTCCTTTCTAAATGGATGTTCCTCTGTTCTGGAGCTGTGTCCTCTGGTCCTAGTCTCTCCCACTGTAAGAAACAGCCTCTCCACGCCCACTCTCTTGAGGCCTTTCAATATTCAGTAGGTTCCAATGAGACCCCCCTCCCCCGATCCAGTACCTCGGCTTTGAACACACCACTGACCCCAGAGTGCTGTCAGCCGTGCACACTGGGCTCTTTGTACAGTACCTCGGCTTTGAACACACCACTGACCCCAGAGTGCTGTCAGCCGTGCACACTGGGCTCTTTGTACAGTACCTCGGCTTTAAACACACCACTGACCCCAGAGTGCTGTCAGCCATGCACACTGGGCTCTTTGTACAGTACCTCGGCTTTGAACACACCACTGACCCCAGAGTGCTGTCAGCCGTGCACACTGGGCTCTTTGTACAATTACCTCGGCTTTAAACACACCACTGACCCCAGAGTGCTGTCAGCCGTGCACACTGGGCTCTTTGTACAATTACCTCGGCTTTAAACACACCACTGACCCCAGAGTGCTGTCAGCCGTGCACACTGGGCTCTTTGTACAGTACCTCGGCTTTGAACACACCACTGACCCCAGAGTGCTGTCAGCCGTGCACACTGGGCTCTTTGTACAGTACCTCGGCTTTAAACACACCACTGACCCCAGAGTGCTGTCAGCCGTGCACACTGGGCTCTTTGTACAGTACCTCGGCTTTAAACACACCACTGACCCCAGAGTGCTGTCAGCCGTGCACACTGGGCTCTTTGTACAGTACCTCGGCTTTAAACACACCACTGACCCCAGAGTGCTGTCAGCCGTGCACACTGGGCTCTTTGTACAGTACCTCGGCTTTAAACACACCACTGACCCCAGAGTGCTGTCAGCCGCGCACACTGGGCTCTTTGTACAATTACCTCGGCTTCGAACACACCACTGACCCCAGAGTGCTGTCAGCCGTGCACACTGGGCTCTTTGTACAGTACCTCAGCTTCGAACACACCACTGACCCCAGCGTGCTGTCAGCCGTGCACACTGGGCTCTTTGTACAATTACCTTGGCTTTGAAAGCGATGCAGAGCTTGATGTAGTGGCGATAACTGATGAGGTATGAAGCCTGTTGCCAGACGATGTTCACAAAGTCCACCACCCTCCCGTAGTGTTCTGTGCAGTGTCGTGTGACAGCGCTCCACAATGCAGCACAGGCGACTCGAAGTGACAGAGGCCCACTGTCAGTGAGGCTGGCATCCCACCCCTGCAGACAAACTGCAGGAGAAATCACACAGCACTCTGGGTTAATGAGGGCACCACTCCAACCTCAGCTCAGTGCTTGGTAACATGACAGGCTAATAACACGTCCGTTCTCTCAGCCTTGCCACAGTTTGTGTGGATTGCTAATAATGCGAGGTTGGACAAACCTGGGCTGTGTTCTCCGGCACAGCAGAGCCTGAGGGGAGATCTGATCCAGGTTTACAAGATTGAGAGGCAGAGACAGAGTAGACAGACAGTATCTTTTCCCCAGGGTTCAAATGTCTAATACCAGCGGGCATGCATTAAGATGAGGGGGTAATTTCAAAGGAGATGCGAGGGTCAAAATTTATTTTATAAATATAAGGAGTGTTGGGTGCTTGGAACACGCTGCCTGGGGTGGTGCTAGAGGCTGAAATATTAGAGACTTATAAGAGATGTTTAGATAGGCACACGATTGAAGAAAATGGAAGGATATGGGCATTGTGTAGGCAAGAGATTTGTTTAGTTAGCCATTTGATTACTAATCTGTAATTTAATTGGTTTGGCAAAATATTGGGGGCCAAAGTGTCTGTTCCTGTGCTGTATTGTTCTATGAACCATCTGTTCCTCACTGACAATCAAAACAATCACCAAGCTTCAATCCCTGGGCCCCTGTACCCCCTTTGCACCTGGATCCTCGACTTCCTCATCAAGAGACCACAGTCACTGTGCATCCGAAATAACACCTTATCCTCACTGACAGTCAACATCTGCACACCTCAGCCATGTGAAGCTAGACACAGCTCAAATGCCATTTAGAAATATGCCCATGACAGAACCATTGACAGAATTTCAGATGGTGACGAGACAGCACACAGGAGTGAGACAGATTGGCTGCTTGAGTGATGAAACAACAGAAACTTACACTCAACATCAGCAAGGCCAAGGAAATGGTTGAGGACTTCAGGAAGGGGAAGTTGAAGAACACACACCAGTCCTCAGTGAGGGTCAGCAGTGGAAAGGGTGAGCAGCTTCAAGTTCCTGAAGATCTCAGCTTCAGATCTCTGAAGATGCACAATCAGATAAGTGAACATGTGAACTATATATATAGTTCATTGTCCATTCAGAAATCAGATGGAGGTGGGGGAGAACCATCCATGCAAGCCAGAGTGTGGAGGCTGGAAAATACCGACAGCATTCCCCACACTCAAGGGACAAGTATTCTCTTACAACCCAACACATGCATTTGCCAGTGGTGCCACAGTTGTTCTACACTGTGAACAGACAACACACCTGGGCCCATGCACGTAAACAAATGACACCTTTGATCTGCAGAAAGGGGGGAAAAAAACACCCACCGCACTTCAAACCACCCCCCCGAAACCACCTCACCTCCGACCCACCCCCGAACCCACCTCACCTCCGACCCACCCCCGAACCCACCTCACCTCCGACCCCCCCGAACCCACCTCACCTCCGACCCCCCCGAACCCACCTCACCTCCGACCCACCCCCGAATCCACCTCACCTCCGACCCCCCCCGAACCCACCTCACCTCCGACACCTCCCGAACCCACCTCACCTCCGACCCCCCCGAACCCACCTCACCTCCGACCCCCCCGAACCCACCTCACCTCCGACCCCCCCGAACCCACCTCACCTCCGACCCCCCCGAACCCACCTCACCTCCGACCCACCCCCGAATCCACCTCACCTCCGACCCCCCCCGAACCCACCTCACCTCCGACCCCCCCCGAACCCACCTCACCTCCGACCACCCCCGAACCCACCTCACCTCCGACCCCCCCTGAACCCACCTCACCTCCGACCCTCCCTCACCTCCGACCCTCCCTCACCTCCGACCCCCCCGAACCCACCTCACCTCCCACCCCCCCGAACCCACCTCACCTCCGACCTCCCCCGAACCCACCTCACCTCCGACCCCCCCGAACCCACCTCACCTCCGACCCCCCCGAACCCACCTCACCTCCGACCCCCCCGAACCCACCTCACCTCCGACCCACCCCCGAATCCACCTCACCTCCGACCCCCCCGAACCCACCTCACCTCCGACCCCCCCCGAACCCACCTCACCTCCGACACCCCCCGAACCCACCTCACCTCCGACACCCCCCCGAACCCACCTCACCTCCGACACCTCCCGAACCCACCTCACCTCCGACCCCCCCGAACCCACCTCACCTCCGACCCCCCCGAACCCACCTCACCTCCGACCCCCCCGAACCCACCTCACCTCCGACCCCCCCGAACCCACCTCACCTCCGACCCCCCCGAACCCACCTCACCTCCGACCCACCCCCGAATCCACCTCACCTCCGACCCCCCCCGAACCCACCTCACCTCCGACCCCCCCGAACCCACCTCACCTCCGACCACCCCCGAACCCACCTCACCTCCGACCCCCCCTGAACCCACCTCACCTCCGACCCTCCCTCACCTCCGACCCACCCCCGAACCCACCTCACCTCCGACCCCCCCGAACCCACCTCACCTCTGACCCCCCCGAACCCACCTCACCTCCGACCCCCCCGAACCCACCTCACCTCCGACCCCCCCGAACCCACCTCACCTCCGACCCACCCCCGAACCCACCTCACCTCCGACCCCCCCTGAACCCACCTCACCTCCGACCCTCCCTCACCTCCGACCCCCCCGAACCCACTTCACCTCCGACACCCCCTGAACCCACCTCACCTCCGACCCCCCCGAACCCACCTCACCTCCGACCCCCCCGAACCCACCTCACCTCCGACCCACCCCCGAACCCACCTCACCTCCGACCCCCCCCGAACCCACCTCACCTCCGACCCACCCCCGAACCCACCTCACCTCCGACCCCCCCGAACCCACCTCACCTCCGACCCACCCCCGAACCCACCTCACCTCCGACCCCCCCTGAACCCACCTCACCTCCGACCCTCCCTCACCTCCGACCCCCCCGAACCCACTTCACCTCCGACACCCCCTGAACCCACCTCACCTCCGACCCCCCCGAACCCACCTCACCTCCGACCCCCCCGAACCCACCTCACCTCCGACCCACCCCCGAACCCACCTCACCTCCGACCCCCCCCGAACCCACCTCACCTCCGACCACCCCCGAACCCACCTCACCTCCGACCCCCCCTGAACCCACCTCACCTCCGACCCTCCCTCACCTCCGACCCCCCCGAACCCACTTCACCTCCGACACCCCCTGAACCCACCTCACCTCCGACCCCCCCGAACCCACCTCACCTCCGACCCCCCCGAACCCACCTCACCTCCGACCCACCCCCGAACCCACCTCACCTCCGACCCCCCCCGAACCCACCTCACCTCCGACCCCCCCCCCGAACCCACCTCACCTCCGACCCCCCCCGAACCCACCTCACCTCCGACCCCCCCCCGAACCCACCTCACCTCCGACCCCCCCGAACCCACCTCACCTCCGACCCCCCCGAACCCACCTCACCTCCGACCCCCCCGAACCCACCTCACCTCCGACCCACCCCCGAATCCACCTCACCTCCGACCCCCCCCGAACCCACCTCACCTCCGACCCCCCCCCGAATCCACCTCACCTCCGACCCCCCCGAACCCACCTCACCTCCGACACCCCCCGAACCCACCTCACCTCCGACACCCCCCGAACCCACCTCACCTCCGACCCCCCCCGAACCCACCTCACCTCCGACCCCCCCGAACCCACCTCACCTCCGACCCCCCCGAACCCACCTCACCTCCGACCCCCCCGAACCCACCTCACCTCCGACCCCCCCGAACCCACCTCACCTCCGACCCCCCCGAACCCACCTCACCTCCGACCCCCCCCGAACCCACCTCACCTCCGACACCCCCCGAACCCACCTCACCTCCGACCCCCCCCGAACCCACCTCACCTCCGACACCCACCTCACCTCCGACACCCCCCCGAACCCACCTCACCTCCGACCCCCCCGAACCCACCTCACCTCCGACCCCCCCGAACCCACCTCACCTCCGACCCCCCCCGAACCCACCTCACCTCCGACCCCCCCCCGAACCCACCTCACCTCCGACCCCCCCCCGAACCCACCTCACCTCCGACCCCCCCCGAACCCACTTCACCTCCGACCCCCCCCCGAACCCACCTCACCTCCGACCCCCCCGAACCCACCTCACCTCCGACACCCCCCCGAACCCACCTCACCTCCGACCCCCCCGAACCCACCTCACCTCCGACCCCCCCGAACCCACCTCACCTCCGACCCCCCCCGAACCCACCTCACCTCCGACCCCCCCCCGAACCCACCTCACCTCCGACCCCCCCCCGAACCCACCTCACCTCCGACCCCCCCCGAACCCACCTCACCTCCGACCCCCCCCCGAACCCACCTCACCTCCGACCCCCCCGAACCCACCTCACCTCCGACCCCCCCGAACCCACCTCACCTCCGACCCCCCCGAACCCACCTCACCTCCGACCCCCCCGAACCCACCTCACCTCCGACCCCCCCGAACCCACCTCACCTCCGACCCCCCCGAACCCACCTCACCACCACCCCCGACCCACCCCCCCCGAACCCACCTCACCTCCGACACCCCCCGAACCCACCTCACCTCCGACCCACCCCCGAATCCACCTCACCTCCGACCCCCCCCGAACCCACCTCACCTCCGACCCCCCCCGAATCCACCTCACCTCCGACCCCCCCGAACCCACCTCACCTCTGACCCCCCCGACCCGACCCACAGCATCTCCCCGCGTCCCGACCCGCCCGGGACCGTCACTCACCCCGCGTCAGCGGCTCCAAGCGGTGCCGGCAGCTGTACTCCAGCACCAGGCTGTACACCCGGGACCGGTCGGGCTCTTGGAGTGGAAGAGCGGGGACGGGGACGGGGACGGGGCCCGGGACCGGGACCTCTCCGGCCGGCTCCATGGGCCCAACCAACTCCGGACCCACCACCTGTCAACCGGCGACATGTCCCGACATGCAGGCGGGCGGCCGACCGGCCAGAATGAGCGGCTGCGCACCACTGACCAATCAGCGGTACGACCTGCCAGAAACCACCAATCACAGCCGTGTTGGCATCTGATTGGCTACTGATCCATTTAAACCTACCGCCCCCTATGCAGCATCACCGACCGGATCGTCTCTCCCTCGGCCGCCCGCCCGCCCGCCCGCCCGCCTCCCTCCCTCCCTCACCACCACTTCGGGCCCCGAACACTCGGCCCGCCTCCCTCACCACCAATCCGGGCTCCGAACGGGGAGGCGACACTCACCTGTGGCCCTGTTGGGCTCATTGTCCGTGTCCGGGTCCGCTGCGGCCTCCTGTATATCGGTGAGACCCGAGGGAGAGGGAGACCGCTCGGGAACACACGCCGCCGGGCCTGCTGAGTTCCTCCAGCACTGTGCGTGTGCGTGTTGCTGGGATTTCCAGCACCGGCAGATGTTCAAGCAACACACATCAAAGTTGCTGGTGAACGCAGCAGGCCAGGCAGCATCTATAGGAAGAGGCGCAGTCGACGTTTCAGGCCGAGACCCTTCGTCAGGACCGGCAGATGTTCTCCTGTTTCTGATAGCATGAATTTCCGGCAATGCCCCCCCTCCACCTTTCTCCATGTCCCATCCCCTCGCCCCCCTCTGGAGCTCCCCTCCCCCCTTTCTTTCTCCCATGGCCTCCTGCCTCTTTCACCAAACTTTCCGGGTCTTTACTTCATCCCTCCCCCTCCAGGTTTCACCTGTCACCTGGTTCTCTCTCCCTCCCCACATTTTAAATCTACCCCACAGCCAGCCCTGCCGAGGATCTCGGCCGGAAGCTCCTTTCCATAGATGCTCAGTCCTCCAGCATTTCGTGTGTTGCTCCGATTTCCCGGGTCTGTACATTTTCCATTGTATAGGGTGAAAATTGATTGGGTGCGCCGTGTGCAGGTACAGATACTATTGGTTACTATGTCCATCAATCATCATAACTCGATACGCTATTGGTGAGAACGGGAAGATCAGTCTGAGGGCGGGAAGTAGTCGGACTAAGTGAGTGGCAGTCTGCGGCAACGATTCACATACACACTGCCTTTGCCTCGGATCACTGGCATCCCCCCTCACCTCCCCACTCCCCTCAACTTCACAACCCAGACCCCCCCCACACACCCCCCCTTCATCTGTCACAGTCCAGACCCTCAGCCTTCCCCCACCCCCTCCCTTAACTTCACAACCCAGACCCCCCACACACTCCCTTCATCTTCACAACCCAGACCCCCCCACACACACACCCTCCCTTCATCTCACAGTCCAGACCCCCCCACACACACCCTCCCTTCATCTCACAGTCCAGACCCCCCCACACACACCCCCTCCCTTCATCTCTCACAGTCCAGACCCCCCCCACACACACACACCCTCCCTTCATCTCCCTTGTAGATGAACTTGGAGCAGACTCAGGCCATGTGGTCATGAGTGTATAGGAAGTACTTTGTAGGAGGCTGAGAATGCAACCTTGTGGAGCACCAGTGTTTAGAATAATCATGATGGAGGTGTTGCTGCCTGTCCTTACTGATAGCAATCTGTTGGCTAATCGTCAAGGACCCAGTTGCAGAGGGAAGCATTAACTCCCAGGCTCTGGAGTTTGCTTGGAATTCCAGAGTTGAAGGCAGAACTATAGTCAGTAGACTATATGTCTGATGTTGGTGTCTTCACAGTACAGATGCACAAGCGATGAATGTAAAGCCAGGGAGATGGTGTATACCATCAATAGGCAAGTTGCAGTGGGGCGAGGTTATCTGGAAAGCTGGAGTTGATGTGTGTCATGGACCAGACTCTTGAAACGCTTCATAATAGGAGATGTTAGTTGTCAAGGCATGTTACCTTGTTTTCTCAGGTACCAGGATGATAGTGTTCTTCTTAAAGATTGAAGCAGGGAGAAGTTAAAAATGTCTGCAAATACCTCACCAGCTGATCTGAGCTGGACGAAAGGACATAACCGGGGACACCATCCAGGCCCAGTGCTTCCCACGGGTTCATGTGCATCAAAGGCGGCGGGTGGTGACATACCAATCTGCTTCTGTTCCTAATGTAGCTGGAATGCATTAATCTCATCGGGTGGGGATGTGCTGTTGTTGCCAATGTCATCCCATCCATTTGTATTTCTGTTTATCTCCCAGGCATGTTCTGCAGAGCCACGCGTGACGGGTTTTCAGGCCCCTTCACCGGGTGATGGTTCCATGGATGCATTACTGAATTCGAGCGTGTGTAGCACTCCGGTCCGAGCAGGGGCTAGTGCAGTTCCCTTTGGACACGTGATTGTGAATGAGAAGTGGAGGGGTTCAGAGCTGGCTCTCGGCTGTCAGGGTAAGTGGGAAAGACTGGGAACAGACTGGCAGGACTGCTCCCTCTGCATCAAACCTCACTTGCATCTTCCTCTCTCCGGCCCTTGGCCTGACCCTGTTAACCCCACCCAGTGGTCTAGGCCATTATCCTGCCGAGGCCTCCCATCTCCAGCACTCTGAATGAAAATCTCATTGTGACTCTGTGACTTCCATCAGAATGATAGCAACTCCCTCACCCTCTGTCACTCCTCTGTCCTCCCTCCACCTCAGCTGCTCCCCTTCTCCTCAGCCCACTTCCACCTCTGCACTGTCCTTTTAATCTCAGAAACGTGGCTGACTGAGTGCTCTTGCATGCTGTTCCCTCCAGGCAGGATTACTGTCGTGTTTGAGGATGGTTTGGGCCTCGTCGATTTCCACCTCTCCAAACGACTCTGTGTCTTGTACATTTCTGAGGCAGACCTTGTGGCCGGAAATGGTTACAAAAGGAAACTTGTGCGATTTCGGAATGTAAGTCAGAATAGTTTCTCTTGGGCCAAGATATTGCCTGTTTCTGTCAAGTTCAGAGAAACATATCAGAATCAGGTTTATCACCACCAGCATATGTCGTGAAATTTGTTAACTTAGCAGCAGTTCAGTGCAATACATGATAACAAAGATCAGCCATGGTTGAATGGTGGAGCAGACTCGATAGGCCAGATGTCTTTGGGAAAAAATAAATAAGCAAATCAATTACAATAAGTATAAGACCATAAGATATAGGAGCAGAAGTCGGCCATTCAGCCCATCGAGTCTGCTCTGCATTCAATCATGGTTGATCCAATTCTTCCACTCATCTCCACTCCCCTGCCTTCTCCCCATGCCCTTTGATGCCCTGGCTAATCAAGAACCTATCTATCTCTGCCTTAAATACACCCAATGACTTGGCCTCCACAGCCACTCGTGGCAACGAATTCCACAGATTTACCACCCTCTGACTAAAGTAATTTCTCCGCATCTCAGTTCTAAATGTCAGTCAACATCGGTCCTTCAATCCTGAAGTCGTGCCCTCTCGTCCTAGAATCTCCGACCATGGGAAATAACTTTGCCATATCTAATCTGTTCAGGCCTTTTAACAGTTGGAATGTTTCTATGAAATCTCCCTCTTATTCTCCTGAACTCCAGGGAATACAGCCGAAGAGCTGCCAGATGTTCCTCATATGGTAACCCTTTCATTCCTGGAATCATTCTCGTGAATATTCTCTGAACCCTCTCCAATGTCAGTATATCCTTTCTAAAATAAGGAGCCCAAAACTGCACACAATACTCCAGGTGTGGTCTCACGAGTGCCTCATAGAGCCTCAACATCACATCCCTGCTCTTATATTTTAGACCTCTAGAAATGAATGCCAACATTGCATTCCCCTTCACCACCACCAACTCAACCCGGAGGTTAACCTTTAGGGTATCTTGCACAAGGACTCCCAAGTCCCTTTGCATCTCTGCATTTTGAATTCTCTCCCCATCTAAATAATAGTCTGCCCGTTTATTTCTTCCACCAAGGTGCATGACCATACACTTTCCAACATTGTATTCCATTTGCCACTTCTTTGCCCATTTCCCTAAACTATCCAAGTCGCTCTGCAGGCTCTGTTTCCTCAACACTACCCGCTCCTCCACCTATCTTTGTATCATCGGCAAATTTAGCCACAATCCATTAATTCCATAATCCAAATCATTGACATACATCGTAAAAAGCAGCGGTCCCAACACCAACCCCTGTGGAACTCCACTGGTAATTGGCAGCCAGAATAGGTTCCTTTTATTCCCACTGTCTGTTTTCTGCTGACCAGCCAATGCTCCACCCATGCTAGTAACTTCCCTGTAATTCCATGGGCTCTTATCTTGCTAAACAGCCTCATGTGTGGCACCTTGTCAAAGGCTTTCTGAAAATCCAAGTACACCACATCTACTACATCTCTTTTGTCTACCCTGTTTGTAATTTCTTCAAAGAATTGCAGTAGGTTTGTCAGGCAGGATTTTCCTTTCAGGAAACCATGCTGGCTTTGGCCTATTTTGTCATGTGCCTCCAGGTACTCCGTAATGTCATCCCTAACAATCGATTCCAACAACTTCCCAACCACCGACATCGGGCTAACAGGTCTATAGTTTCCTTTCTGCTGCCTCCTACCCTTCTTAAAAAGCGGAGTAATAATTGCAATTTTCCAGTCATCTGGTACAATGCCAGAATCTATCGATTCTTGAAAGATCATCGTTAATGCCTCCGCAAACTCTCCAGCTACTTCCTTCAGAACCCGAGGATGCATTCCATCAGGTCCAGGAGATTTATCCACCCTCAGACCAGTAAGCTTCCTGAGCACCTTCTCAGTCGTAACTTTCACTGCATATACTTCATTTCCCTGACACTCTTGAATGTCCAGTATACTGCAGATGTCTTCCACTGTGAAGACTGATGCAAAAATACACATTCAGTTCCTCTGCCATCTCTGCATCTCTCATTATGATACTCCAGCATCATTTTGTATTGGTTATATATATATATCCTCAACTCTCTTTTACCCTTTATATACTTAAAAAAAAAGCCTTTTAATACCTTCTTGGATATTAGTCGCCAGCTTCCTTTGATAATTCATCTTTTCCTTCCTAATAAGTATATGTGTATATTAAATAGTTAAATTAAAAATAGTGTAAACAGAAATAATAAAAGTTAGGTAGTGTTCATGGGTTCAGTGTCCATTTTGGGATCAGATGGCAGAGGGGAATCGCTGAGTGTGTGCCTTCAGGCTTCTGTACCTCCTACCTGATGGTAACAGTGAGAAAAGGGTATGTCCTGAGTAGTGTACATAGAATGCATTCAGTTCATCGGGAGGGGATGTTTGCTTCTCTCTCGTCCCATCCATTTTGATGATAATGGACGTTGCCTTTCTGAGGCACCACTCCTTGAAGATGTCTTGGATACTATGGGGGCTAGTACCCAAGATGGAGCTGATTAATTTTACAACTTTCTGTAGCTTCTTTCAGTAGCCCTCACTCCCCATACCAGACAGTGATGCAGCCTGTCAGAATGGTCTCTCCCTCACCCAATACCAGACAGTGATGCAGTCTGTCAGAATGGTCTCTCCTCACCCAATACCAGACAGTGATGCAGTCTGTCAGAATGGTCTCTCCCTCACCCAATACCAGACAGTGATGCAGCCTGTCAGAATGCTCTCTTCCTCACCCAATACCAGACAGTGATGCAGCCTGTCAGAATGGTCTCTCCTCACCCAATACCAGACAGTGATGCAGCCTGTCAGAATGGCCTCTCCCTCGCCCAATACCAGACAGTGATGCAGCCTGTCAGAATGGTCTCTCCTCACCCAATACCAGACAGTGATGCAGCCTGTCAGAATGGTCTCTCCCTCACCCAGTACCAGACAGTGATGCAGCCTGTCAGAATGGTCTCTCCTCACCCAATACCAGACAGTGATGCAGCCTGTCAGAATGCTCTCTTCCTCACCCAATACCAGACAGTGATGCAGCCTGTCAGACTGGTCTCTCTCCTCACCCAATACCAGACAGTGATGCAGCCTGTCAGAATGGTCTCTCCCTCACCCAATACCAGACAGTGATGCAGCCTGTCAGAATGCTCTCTTCCTCACCCAATACCAGACAGTGATGCAGCCTGTCAGAATGCTCTCTTCCTCACCCAATACCAGACAGTGATGCAGCCTGTCAGAATGGTCTCTCCTCACCCAATACCAGACAGTGATGCAGCCTGTCAGAATGGCCTCTCCCTCGCCCAATACCAGACAGTGATGCAGCCTGTCAGAATGGTCTCTCCCTCACCCAATACCAGACAGTGATGCAGCCTGTCAGAATGGTCTCTCCCTCACCCAGTACCAGACAGTGATGCAGCCTGTCAGAATGATCTCTCCCTCACCCAATACCAGACAGTGATGCAGTCTGTCAGAATGGTCTCTCCCTCACCCAATACCAGACAGTGATGCAGCCTGTCAGAATGGTCTCTCCTCACCCAATACCAGACAGTGATGCAGCCTGTCAGAATGGCCTCTCCCTCGCCCAATACCAGACAGTGATGCAGCCTGTCAGAATGGTCTCTCCCTCACCCAATACCAGACAGTGATGCAGCCTGTCAGAATGGTCTCTCCCTCACCCAATACCAGACAGTGATGCAGCCTGTCAGAATGGTCTCTCCCTCACCCAATACCAGACAGTGATGCAGCCTGTCAGAATGATCTCTCCCTCACCCAATACCAGACAGTGATGCAGTCTGTCAGAATGGTCTCTCCCTCACCCAATACCAGACAGTGATGCAGCCTGTCAGAATGGTCTCTCCTCACCCAATACCAGACAGTGATGCAGCCTGTCAGAATGGCCTCTCCCTCGCCCAATACCAGACAGTGATGCAGCCTGTCAGAATAGTCTCTCCCTCACCCAATACCAGACAGTGATGCAGCCTGTCAGAATGGTCTCTCCCTCACCCAATACCAGACAGTGATGCAGCCTGTCAGAATGGTCTCTCCTCACCCAATACCAGACAGTGATGCAGCCTGTCAGAATGCTCTCTCCCTCACCCAATACCAGACAGTGATGCAGTCTGTCAGAATGGTCTCTCCCTCACCCAATACCACACAGTGATGCAGTCTGTCAGAATGGTCTCTCCCTCACCCGATACCAGACAGTGATGCAGCCTGTCAGAATGCTCTCTCCTCACCCAGTACCAGACAGTGATGCAGCCTGTCATAATGGTCTCTCCCTCGCCCAATACCAGACAGTGATGCAGCCTGTCAGAATGGTCTCTCCCTCACCCAATACCAGACAGTGATGCAGCCTGTCAGAATGGTCTCTCCTCACCCAGTACCAGACAGTGATGCAGCCTGTCAGAATGGTCTCTCCCTCACCCAGTACCAGACAGTGATGCAGCCTGTCAGAATGGTCTCTCCCTCACCCAATACCAGACAGTGATGCAGCCTGTCAGAATGGTCTCTCCCTCACCCAGTACCAGACAGTGATGCAGCCTGTCAGAATGCCACCTCCCTCACCCAGTACCAGACAGTGATGCAGCCTGTCAGAATGCTCTCTTCCTCACCCAATACCAGACAGTGATGCAGCCTGTCAGACTGGTCTCTCTCCTCACCCAATACCAGACAGTGATGCAGCCTGTCAGAATGGTCTCTCCCTCACCCAATACCAGACAGTGATGCAGCCTGTCAGAATGCTCTCTTCCTCACCCAATACCAGACAGTGATGCAGCCTGTCAGAATGCTCTCTTCCTCACCCAATACCAGACAGTGATGCAGCCTGTCAGAATGGTCTCTCCTCACCCAATACCAGACAGTGATGCAGCCTGTCAGAATGGCCTCTCCCTCGCCCAATACCAGACAGTGATGCAGCCTGTCAGAATGGTCTCTCCCTCACCCAATACCAGACAGTGATGCAGCCTGTCAGAATGGTCTCTCCCTCACCCAGTACCAGACAGTGATGCAGCCTGTCAGAATGATCTCTCCCTCACCCAATACCAGACAGTGATGCAGTCTGTCAGAATGGTCTCTCCCTCACCCAATACCAGACAGTGATGCAGCCTGTCAGAATGGTCTCTCCTCACCCAATACCAGACAGTGATGCAGCCTGTCAGAATGGCCTCTCCCTCGCCCAATACCAGACAGTGATGCAGCCTGTCAGAATGGTCTCTCCCTCACCCAATACCAGACAGTGATGCAGCCTGTCAGAATGGTCTCTCCCTCACCCAATACCAGACAGTGATGCAGCCTGTCAGAATGGTCTCTCCTCACCCAATACCAGACAGTGATGCAGCCTGTCAGAATGCTCTCTCCCTCACCCAATACCAGACAGTGATGCAGTCTGTCAGAATGGTCTCTCCCTCACCCAATACCAGACAGTGATGCAGTCTGTCAGAATGGTCTCTCCCTCACCCGATACCAGACAGTGATGCAGCCTGTCAGAATGCTCTCTCCTCACCCAGTACCAGACAGTGATGCAGCCTGTCATAATGGTCTCTCCCTCGCCCAATACCAGACAGTGATGCAGCCTGTCAGAATGGTCTCTCCCTCACCCAATACCAGACAGTGATGCAGCCTGTCAGAATGGTCTCTCCTCACCCAGTACCAGACAGTGATGCAGCCTGTCAGAATGGTCTCTCCCTCACCCAGTACCAGACAGTGATGCAGCCTGTCAGAATGGTCTCTCCCTCACCCAATACCAGACAGTGATGCAGCCTGTCAGAATGGTCTCTCCCTCACCCAGTACCAGACAGTGATGCAGCCTGTCAGAATGCCACCTCCCTCACCCAGTACCAGACAGTGATGCAGCCTGTCAGAATGCTCTCTCCCTCACCCAATACCAGACAGTGATGCAGCCTGTCAGAAAGGTCTCTCCCTCACCCAATACCAGACAGTGATGCAGCCTGTCAGAATGGTCTCTCTCCATCACCCAATACCAGACAGTGATGCAGCCTGTCAGAATGGTCTCTCCCTCACCCAGTACCAGACAGTGATGCAGTCTGTCAGAATGGTCTCTCCCTCACCCGGTACCAGACAGTGATGCAGTCTGTCAGAATGGCCTCTCCCTCACCCAATACCAGACAGTGATGCAGCCTGTCAGAATGGTCTCTCCCTCACCCAGTACCAGACAGTGATGCAGCCTGTCAGAAAGGTCTCTCCCTCACCCAATACCAGACAGTGATGCAGCCTGTCAGAATGCTCTCTTCCTCACCCAATACCAGACAGTGATGCAGCCTGTCAGAATGCTCTCTTCCTCACCCAATACCAGACAGTGATGCAGCCTGTCAGAATGGTCTCTCCCTCACCCAATACCAGACAGTGATGCAGCCTGTCAGAATGGTCTCTCCCTCACCCAGTACCAGACAGTGATGCAGCCTGTCAGAATGGTCTCTCCTCACCCAGTACCAGACAGTGATGCAGTCTGTCAGAATGCTCTCTTCCTCACCCAATACCAGACAGTGATGCAGCCTGTCAGAATGGTCTCTCCCTCACCCAATACCAGACAGTGATGCAGCCTGTCAGAATGGTCTCTCCCTCACCCAATACCAGACAGTGATGCAGCCTGTCAGAATGGTCTCTCCCTCACCCAGTACCAGACAGTGATGCAGCCTGTCAGAATGGTCTCTCCTCACCCAGTACCAGACAGTGATGCAGTCTGTCAGAATGCTCTCTTCCTCACCCAGTACCAGACAGTGATGCAGCCTGTCAGAATGGTCTCTCCCTCACCCAATACCAGACAGTGATGCAGCTTGTCAGAATGGCCTCTCCCTCACCCAATACCAGACAGTGATGCAGCTTGTCAGAATGATCTCTCCCTCACCCAATACCAGACAGTGATGCAGCTTGTCAGAATGATCTCTCCCTCACCCAATACCAGACAGTGATGCAGCTTGTCAGAATGATCTCTCCCTCACCCAATACCAGACAGTGATGCAGCTTGTCAGAATGATCTCTCCCTCACCCAATACCAGACAGTGATGCAGCTTGTCAGAATGATCTCTCCCTCACCCAATACCAGACAGTGATACAGCCTGTCAGAATGGTCTCTCCCTCACCCAATACCAGACAGTGATGCAGCCTGTCAGAATGGTCTCTCCTCACCCAATACCAGACAGTGATGCAGCCTGTCAGAATGGCCTCTCCCTCGCCCAATACCAGACAGTGATGCAGCCTGTCAGAATGGTCTCTCCCTCACCCAATACCAGACAGTGATGCAGCCTGTCAGAATGGTCTCTCCCTCACCCAATACCAGACAGTGATGCAGCCTGTCAGAATGGTCTCTCCTCACCCAATACCAGACAGTGATGCAGCCTGTCAGAATGCTCTCTCCCTCACCCAATACCAGACAGTGATGCAGTCTGTCAGAATGGTCTCTCCCTCACCCAATACCAGACAGTGATGCAGTCTGTCAGAATGGTCTCTCCCTCACCCGATACCAGACAGTGATGCAGCGTGTCAGAATGCTCTCTCCTCACCCAGTACCAGACAGTGATGCAGCCTGTCATAATGGTCTCTCCCTCGCCCAATACCAGACAGTGATGCAGCCTGTCAGAATGGTCTCTCCCTCACCCAATACCAGACAGTGATGCAGCCTGTCAGAATGGTCTCTCCTCACCCAGTACCAGACAGTGATGCAGCCTGTCAGAATGGTCTCTCCCTCACCCAGTACCAGACAGTGATGCAGCCTGTCAGAATGGTCTCTCCCTCACCCAATACCAGACAGTGATGCAGCCTGTCAGAATGGTCTCTCCCTCACCCAGTACCAGACAGTGATGCAGCCTGTCAGAATGCCACCTCCCTCACCCAGTACCAGACAGTGATGCAGCCTGTCAGAATGCTCTCTCCCTCACCCAATACCAGACAGTGATGCAGCCTGTCAGAAAGGTCTCTCCCTCACCCAATACCAGACAGTGATGCAGCCTGTCAGAATGGTCTCTCTCCATCACCCAATACCAGACAGTGATGCAGCCTGTCAGAATGGTCTCTCCCTCACCCAGTACCAGACAGTGATGCAGTCTGTCAGAATGGTCTCTCCCTCACCCGGTACCAGACAGTGATGCAGTCTGTCAGAATGGCCTCTCCCTCACCCAATACCAGACAGTGATGCAGCCTGTCAGAATGGTCTCTCCCTCACCCAGTACCAGACAGTGATGCAGCCTGTCAGAAAGGTCTCTCCCTCACCCAATACCAGACAGTGATGCAGCCTGTCAGAATGCTCTCTTCCTCACCCAATACCAGACAGTGATGCAGCCTGTCAGAATGCTCTCTTCCTCACCCAATACCAGACAGTGATGCAGCCTGTCAGAATGGTCTCTCCCTCACCCAATACCAGACAGTGATGCAGCCTGTCAGAATGGTCTCTCCCTCACCCAGTACCAGACAGTGATGCAGCCTGTCAGAATGGTCTCTCCTCACCCAGTACCAGACAGTGATGCAGTCTGTCAGAATGCTCTCTTCCTCACCCAATACCAGACAGTGATGCAGCCTGTCAGAATGGTCTCTCCCTCACCCAATACCAGACAGTGATGCAGCCTGTCAGAATGGTCTCTCCCTCACCCAATACCAGACAGTGATGCAGCCTGTCAGAATGGTCTCTCCCTCACCCAGTACCAGACAGTGATGCAGCCTGTCAGAATGGTCTCTCCTCACCCAGTACCAGACAGTGATGCAGTCTGTCAGAATGCTCTCTTCCTCACCCAGTACCAGACAGTGATGCAGCCTGTCAGAATGGTCTCTCCCTCACCCAATACCAGACAGTGATGCAGCTTGTCAGAATGGCCTCTCCCTCACCCAATACCAGACAGTGATGCAGCTTGTCAGAATGATCTCTCCCTCACCCAATACCAGACAGTGATGCAGCTTGTCAGAATGATCTCTCCCTCACCCAATACCAGACAGTGATGCAGCTTGTCAGAATGGTCTCTCCTCACCCAATACCAGACAGTGATGCAGCTTGTCAGAATGATCTCTCCCTCACCCAATACCAGACAGTGATGCAGCTTGTCAGAATGATCTCTCCCTCACCCAATACCAGACAGTGATGCAGCTTGTCAGAATGATCTCTCCCTCACCCAATACCAGACAGTGATACAGCCTGTCAGAATGGTCTCTCCCTCACCCAATACCAGACAGTGATGCAGCTTGTCAGAATGATCTCTCCCTCACCCAATACCAGACAGTGATACAGCCTGTCAGAATGCTCTCCACACTACATCTATAGAAGTTTTTGAGTGTCTTAGGTGACAAACTAAACCTCCTCAAACTCGGAATGAGGGGGGCGTCACGTGATGACGTGGGATTGAGACGTGTAAATTCAGCTCTCCCGCAACAAATCAGTAAAGTACCGTTTAAATAAAACAAAGTTGGTAAATATTTTTTGAAAACTATTTATAAACTTTGTAAGACTACTTTACGATATGCCTCCTAAACCGCAACAAAAGAAGTCTGCTGTTGCGAAGCAGCCGCGAGACGGGAAGAAAAAAGGGCCTACTGCAACGATGGAGTCTTGGACTCAGGTTGGATCTCCTTCGGTAGAACAGGGAGCAATGGCGGTGGCAACGGTTGCTCCGAAGAAGACAACGGAATTGCGCATGCACAAATCGACACAACGTAAACTACAAGAACCGACACCCACTGCAATTGAAAATGACTCAGAATTGGATTCTGCAGAGAACACAGATGAAGAAGAGGAGGAAGAATTGGAAGCGATTGGAAGTAAAGGAGATGATAGAGACATAAGAGAGGCTGTATTGAAATCAACGGCTGAATTTAGGAAAGTAAGAGAGGAGCTTAGAGATACGAAGAGATGCTATAATAAAGTTATGGAAAGACAGGACAAAATGGAAAAGTTTTACGCAGGTGGGTGTTACGAATCCGGGAGTGCAGTTTTACACAGGGGGGTGTGATTTCAAAGATCAGTTCAGTAAAGTTTCAATCCAAACTAGTTCCAATGTACAATCCAGAGAGGAATATTGTCCCACTGTAGAACCATCGCCGACTCTGGGATGTGGTCCGAGACTGGTGAGTACAGGAGGTGGGGCTAGGCTTGAGCGGTCAGGCCTGGGGCCGAGACGGACCACCAGGAATGGGTTCCGGGCCCGAGGCACTTTCAGTCCATCAGGTCCCTGCCCACGATCAGAATGTAGTGCGACACTAGTCTCCCCAGTCAGGGCTTGAAGGAGGAGAGCAGCCCTCCGCCGACGCCGGGGATCAAACCCGGCCCGAGGCCCGAGGCGCGGGCTAGCTGCGCACGTGAACGGGGGTCGTTGCCACGCACGCGCGCTGCGTGCGGGACCACGTGACCGCCGTTGTCAGGGTGACGAGAGGAACGCCATGCCGCTGAGCTGCCCCCGGGAGGAGACCGCGGAGGGGCCGCCCGTCAACCCACTGGGGCCGGAGCCGCTGAAGGGGAGCGGCCCCGGCCCAGGCCCAAGCCCAAGCAGCTGTCACCGCGAGCAGCAGAGGCTGACACAGGTAGGCCGGGCGGGACCTTCACCACACAGGTAACCCCTCCGTACCCCAGCCCCACCCTCGCTCGCACTCTCTGAACTTCAGTCTGGAGCATTGTCTGTCGTTTTGGGAAGGGTGTCCAGGCTTCGGGGAGGCTGCATGAGAGGTTTACCAGGAGGTGAGACAATCTTGGGTTGTCTTCTCCTGAGCCGCGAAGGCTGAGCAGAGATCTGAGCGGTTTGTGAGAACGTCAAAGAAATAGATAGTGAAATTAAAGTCTTTTTCCCCATGGTTGGAACATCTCAATATGAGAGGGCATAGCAAAAGTGAGAGGGGATAAGTTTAAAGGAGATTTACATGGCAATTACTGTCATGTGGGTAGTGGAGGCAAAGATTGATGCTGGTGTTTAAGAGGAACTTAGACACCAGAGTGTCTGAGAGAGTTTGGCCATGTGTAGAGCAGTCGTATATTTTAAATTGGCATCATGGTTGGTACAGACCAACCCTGCCCTGTACTGTTCTGTGTTCTATACATAAACAATCTGGATATGGATGTGAGTGACATGATCAGTAAGTTTACAGACTGGTGGAGTTGTTGATAGTGTAGATGGTACTCTAAGGTATGGGGTGATTGCAGTGTGTTGGTGAAATCAGCTGAGTTATACAACATTGAAACAGACCATTCATCCCAACTCATCCATTCTAGTCAAATTGCCTAGCCAACTACAACCATTCTGTATCAGCCTTTCAATATTTGGTAGGCTTCAATGAGGATTCACCCCCTCCCCACTCCTGTAAACCTCCGTGAGTACAGGGCCCAAGCTGTCAAGCAAGCTCCTCGTCTAACTCTGGTGGACACCTTTTTCACCACCCTGTTTGCTTGTGTGACCGCCTTCAGTGAACTATGTCCCATATCCCGAGGTCTCTCTCTGTTCTACAACACTCCCCAGTACCCAGGGCTCTGCCACTTCCTGTCACTGTCCTGACCTGGGCATCTGTCAGAGGTAAATTTTGTCTCCACAGTTTTTTAGAAAGGGCAGATGGAGTTTAATCCAGATAAATATGAGGTAACACACAGCATGCTGGAGGAACTCAGCAAGCCAGGGAAAATCTATGGAAAAGAGTAAACAGTCGACGACCCTTCATTCGGGACTGGGTAGGAGGTAGAAACGGGAGGTGCAGGGTAAGGGAGTATGAGGTTGGTGGCAGTAGATAGGAGATCCCCAGAGTCAATAAGGTAGGTGATGGTGCGGGAGACAACGGCCAGATTCTCCTTAGTGGGGTCCTGTTCAAGGGGTAAGTAAGAGGAGGGGTCTGAGAGTTGCTGTCTGGCCTCAGCAGGGTAGCGGACCATCCGCCAGACTAATCCAGCACCCCCCTTATCTGTGATGGTGAGGTTAGGATTAGTGCGGAGAGAGCGGAGAGCAGTGTGTTCAGAAGGAGTGAGGTTAGAAATGGAGAGAGGAGAGTGGAAGTAAAGGAGATGATAGAGACATAAGAGAGGCTGTATTGAAATCAACGGCTGAATTAAGGAAAGTAAGAGAGGAGCTTAGAGATACGAAGAGATGCTATAATAAAGTTATGGAAAGACAGGACAAAATGGAAAAGAAGCTTCAGAAGATGGAAAGAGAAATGGGGCTTATGAATGATAGAGTGGAAAAAACAGAAAATGATTTGCTTGTCTAGAACTCGGAAAGAAACCGACTCTTGGAGAAAGTGGACATGTTGAAAAATTTCAGTAGACGTAATAATATTAAAATGGTTGGTCTTACAGAAGGTATGGAAGGACAAAAGCCAATAGAATTTTTTCAAAGATGGATCCCGGAGGTTTTGCAAATGGGAGAGGAGGTTCGGTCAATTGAAATTGAGTGGGCACATAGAGCTTTAAGACCAAAACCAAAAGATGACCAATATCCACGATCGATTTTAATAAAATTCTTAAGATTTCAAGACAAGGAAAGGATTCTTCAGGCAGCTGTTCGAGCTGCCAAAGATAGAAAAAGGCCATTGATAATTAAAGGGAAAAAAGTTTTTTTCTACCCTGATATAAGTTACGAACTTTTGAAGAAAAGGAAGAAGTTTAATCCAGTGAAAAAAACCCTATGGGAGCATGGTTATCAATTTATACTGCGTTATCCTGCAACTTTGAAGATTTTTTTGTCTGGTGGAGAAAAAAGATTTTTTGATGATTACCAGAAAGCGGAGCAGTTTGTGCGAGATTCTCTGAATATTCACCAGATACAAGAACAAACTCAGGAGAGCGAGATAGATTGAAGATGAAGATTGGGCTTAAGAATGGATTTGTTGGATTTTTGAAGCTGGGTGAATGTATAAATATAGTATTAATTATATGAGGGGGGGTAAGAAAGGTTAATACTGGAGGAAATTAGCTGGGAATAATAATACTAATTTTGTCTATATATATATATATAATATTTTTGTTGCGGGGGAGCTGGAAGAAGCACTGATCGATTGCTACGTTAATCATGTGTGTAAGCGTGGCTTTTCCCGCGACCCGTAAAATGGAGGGGGGTAGTGTTGTGTATCTTTTCATTCACAACATTAGTGGGGGGGTATTTTGTTTTTTCTTTTTTTTTCTATCTTTTTTTTCTCTTTTTGCCTGGAAGGTTGGTGGGGGGACACATAGCATCATGGTGAAGTTTAAAGAGATTCCCCAAGGAACTATGAGAGTTGAGAAGATAAGTAATGTTTTAGATTGGAGTAACTTTGTTAAGAATAATGACTAATTTATTGAATTTTTTGAGTTTTAATGTTAATGGGCTTAATGGACCAGTGAAAAGAAAAAGAATCTTAACATATATTAAAAAAATGAAGATGGATTTAGCTTTTTTACAAGAAACACACCTAACAGAAACAGAACATCAGAAACTAAAGAGAGATTGGGTGGGTAATGTTGTTGCGGCCTCATTTAATTCAAAAGCGAGGGGAGTAGCAATTTTGATCAATAAAACGTTACCAATTAGAATACAAAATGTAATAACTGATTCTGCGGGGAGATATGTGATTATACATTGTCAACTTTTTTCCGAACTATGGACTTTTATGAATATTTATGCACCAAATGAAAATGATGCAAAATTCATACAAGAAACTTTTTCGAATTTGGCGGATGCACATGAAAAAATATTAATTGGAGGAGACTTTAATTTTTGCTTAGACCCAGTCTTAGATAGATCAACCAAGGCTGTTATAAAATCGAAGGTAGTAAATCTAACTTTATCATTGATGAAAGATTTAAATTTGATTGATATATGGAGAAGAATCAATCCTAAAGAAAGAGACTATTCGTCCTATTCCCATAGACATAAAACTTATTCAAGGATAGATTTTTTTCTATTATCAATGCATATTCAACACAGAGTGCAAAATATGGAATATAAAGCAAGAATATTATCAGATCATTCTCCTTTATTAATGACAATAATAATGGCTGATAAGAAGTGGCTTATAGATGGAGATTTAATTCAACATTATTAAAACGTCAAGATTTTTGTGATTTTATGAAAAAGCAGATTCAATTTTTTTTGGATACAAATTTTCATTCAATGGAGGATAAATTTATATTATGGGATGCGATGAAAGCATATCTTAGGGGACAGATAATAAGTTATACGTCTAAAATTAAGAAAGAATATATGGCAGAACTAGATCAATTGGAAAAAGAGATTACAAGAATAGAAAAAGAATCTCAAAGATATATGTCAGAAGAAATACGAAGACAACTTGTCAATAAGAAGTTACAATATAATACTCTTCAGACATATAGAACGGAAAAAGCAATTATAATATCTAAACAAAGGTATTATGAGTTAGGTGAGAGAGCACATAAAATTCTTGCCTGGCAGTTGAAAACAGAACAAGCTTCCAAAACAATAAATGCAATTAGAACAAGGGCAAATAAAATATCTTATAAACCTCTTGAAATAAATGAAACCTTTAAAAATTTTTATTCTGCATTATATCAATCAGAATCCCAAAACGATGTTAATGAGATAGAAAGGTTTTTATCACAAGTTTCTCTTCCAAAATTGAATTTGGAAGAACAGAGGGGATTAGATATGCCTTTTACATTAAAAGAAGTTGAAGAAGCTTTAAGATCACTTCAAAGTAATAAATCTCCAGGAGAAGATGGTTTTCCACCTGAATTTTATAAAAAATTTAAAGATTTACTATTTCCTCTTTTTATGGAACTAATACGTCAAGCAGAAAAAATACATAAACTTCCAGAATCTTTTTCAACAGCGATTGTAATAGTATTGCCAAAAAAGGACAGAGATTCTATGAAACCAACATCATATAGGCCTATTTCTTTATTGAATACGGATTATAAAATAATAGCAAAAATTTTATCGAATAGATTATCTAAATATTTACCAAAATTAATACATATGGATCAAACAGGTTTTATTAAAAATAGACAACTGGCAGATAATGTAACTCGGCTACTCAGTATAATTCATTTGGCACAAAAAAGGGATGAGAAGAGTATAGTAGTAGCTTTGGATGCAGAAAAAGCATTTGATAGATTAGAATGGGATTTTTTATTTAAAGTATTAGAAAAATATGGGTTAGGAACATCTTTTATAAATTGGATTAAAACTTTAAATTCTAACCCTAAAGCTAAAGTAGTGACAAACTCTCAAATTTCAACACCATTCCAGCTAAAAAGGTCAACTAGACAAGGTTGTCCATTATCACCTGCTCTATTTGTATTGGCGATAGAGCCATTAGCAGAACTAATTAGATTGGATCCTGATATTATGGGTTTTAGAGTTAACCAAGAGGAATATAAAATTAATCTTTTTGCCGATGATGTTTTGATCTATTTAACAAACCCACAACATTCGTTATATAAATTATCTTCCAGATTGGATGAATATGGGAAGGTATCAGGTTACAAAATAAACTGGGATAAAAGTGAAATTTTATCTCTTACTAAAGGAGATTATAGTCAATGTCGATTAGTAACCCAATTTAGATGGCCGGTAAATGGTATAAAGTATTTAGGTATAAGACTTGATAGTGATGTAAAGAATTTATATAAATTTAATTATTTACCACTATTGAAAAAAATTCAAGAAGATCTTGACAAATGGATGATACTACCAATAACATTAGTAGGTAGAGTCAATGTTGTAAAAATGAATATATTTCTGAGATTACAGTATTTGTTTCAAACATTACCAATACAATTGCCACAGAAATTTTTTCAAGAGTTAAATAAATCTGTGAGAAAATTTCTTTGGAAAGGTAAAATGTCAAGAATATCATTGGAAAAACTGACATGTAAATTTAGGTTAGGAGGGTTACAACTTCCAAACTTTAAAAATTACTATAAAGCAAATCAGCTTAGATTTATTGCATCTTTTTTTGATGATCAAAAACCAGCATGGATTAAAATAGAACTAGACAAGATAGGAGAAAATAAACCTGAAGATTTTATATATAAATGGGAATCTAAATGGATACGGGAAAAGAAAGAATCTCCTATATTAACACACTTGATTGATCTATGGAATAAGATAAATGTTGATAAGGAAACACAGAAATCTCTATTAGCAAGGAGACCTTTGTTTCAGAACAGACTTATTCCTTTTACAATGGACAATCAACTTTTATATAATTGGTACCAAAAAGAGATTAAATTTATAGGAGATTATTTTGAGCGAGGTATATTGATGTCATTTGAACAATTAAAGGACAAATATAAAATATCTAATAATACTTTCTTTTGTTACTTTCAGTTAAGGGCTTACTTTAATAGGTAAGCTGGGTCAAACAATGTTTTTGCCAAAAGCTAATGAAATTGAAATTTTAATTCAAAAAGGAAAAATTAAAAAATTTGTTTCTTGTATGTATAATTTGATTCAAGAACAGACAATTAAACAAGGAACCCATAAGTCAAAGCAAAAATGGGAAACAGATCTGAATATTAATATTGATGAAATAAATTGGTCAAGACTTTGTCTGGACAGTATGACAAATACAATAAATGTTCGACTTAGATTAGTACAATATAATTTTTTACACCAATTATATATTACACCACAAAAAATAAATAGATTAAATTCAAATATATCTGATAAATGTTTTCGGTGTAATCAAGAAATTGGTACTTTTCTACATTCTACTTGGTCTTGTTTTAAAATTCAACCCTTTTGGATAAATTTGAGAATCTTATTGGAACAAATTACTGAAATTCAACTTCCACATAACCCTGTATTATTTCTATTAGGTGATATTGGAAGGGATAAAACCGAAACTTAAATTGAATAAATATCAGAAAGAATTTATAAAAATTGCATTGGCAGTAGCTAAGAAGACTATAGCAGTTACTTGGAAATCTGATTCGTATTTAAGTATGGATTGTTGGAATAATGAAATGGCTAGTTCTATTCCACTTGAAAAAATTACTTATAATTTAAGAGGTAATTATGTAACATTCTTGAATATTTGGCGCCCTTATTTACAAAAGATAGGATGTCATATTTAAGTGCTCCAACAAAGAATTTGGTTACTTGGGGAAAGTAACGAATAATTATACCAAATTTATTTTGAATCCCATGGAGCATGTGGAAACCTTCCAATATCCAGGCCGCTCTCTTTTTTTTTTCTTTTTTTCTTTTAGGTAGGACTATATATGGGGGGGGAGGGGGGGTAGATTTTATCTTTTCATGTATTCTTTTTGAAAATTTAATAAAAATTATATATAAAAAAAAACTCGGAATGAAATGTAGCCGGATTTAAATGTAAAGGAGGAGGAGCTGTTTGGTCTCTGGAATGTATTCCATTCAGTAGGATCTTGGCCTCCCACCGCTTTCTCAATGTCCCCACACCCCTCTGTTGGTTGTAGTTTGAATAACACAGTCCCTTCCTCAAATCATGCACTAGTATTTTCACTGTTCAAGATTTAAGATTGTTTAGTGTCATTTACAGTATGTATGTGTAAAGGAGAATGAAATAATTGTTACTCCGAATCAGATGTAGCACAAAAAAACTGAATGAGAAAAATAATAATAATAAATCCATAATAAATATAAATACACAAGACCAGAGGTGTTTGTACAGAAGGTGACTCTGACAGGAAATCATAAAGTGGTGGTTGGAGTGTGGAGATGTGGGTTAGTGGGTGGAAACGTTGATGAGACATGCTGCTTGGGAAAGTAACTGCTTTGGACTGATCCACAAAGGGTGCCAGGCACCCAGAGAACGGGACTTACTCAGAGTGCAGCGGAGATCATGAGGGGTTCCGGATGGTTTTCAGTGTGTGCTGTCTCTCCTAGCGAGGCAACCTCCTGCTTTTTATAGGTAACTTGGGGACAGAACCACTAACAGGCAAATGCTTAAAAAAGCAGGTCAGAGAGGGACGTGGGATTCGTGTGAGCAAGTGGGATCAGTATAGGAGGGTGGGATCGTTAACACTGAGGTCAGAGAGGGATGTGGGATTCGTGTGAGCAAGTGGGATCAGTATAGGAGGGTGGGATCGTTAACACTGAGGTCAGAGAGGGATGTGGGATTCAGGTGAGCAAGTGGGATCAGTATAGGAGGGTGAGATCGTTAACACTGAGGTCAGAGGGACGTGGGATTCAGGTGAGCAAGTGGGATCAGTATAGGAGGGTGAGATCATTAACACTGAGGTCAGAGAGGGACGTGGGATTCAGGTGAGCAAGTGGGATCAGTATAGGAGGGTGAGATCGTTAACACTGAGGTCAGAGAGGGACGGGGGATTCGTGTGAGCAAGTGGGATCAGTACAGGAGGGTCAGATGGTTAATACAGTGAGCTACAGGGCCTGTTTCCGTGCTGTACAACAAGGCATTGAAAATCCTTCCATCTGTTTCTTTTGCCCCTTCCCCACTGAAACCAGGCGAGCACGTTGAATGGGGTAGTGCTGGTGGAGAAGACTCGGCTGAGTGAGCAGTATTTTGCGGGGGTGCAGAAGTTTGTCGTGTTGGATCTGGGCCTGACGCTGTTACCTGTGGCCAGTCAGTCTGAGGCTGCACAGCTCATTGCCCAGCTGGTAAGTGACCTCCCTCGTGCCTCAGTGCATGTTCAGTGGGCACCTCTCTAGCACGTGCATGACCCGGTGTGTGGAGGCAGTGTTGAGCCTCTCTGTACCCAGCTCTTCTTTCTTCCATCGTCAGAAACTGTTGGAAACGGTGAGCAGGATGGCTGATGTTACAGGACAGTGACTCCTCGCGAAGACTGCAGGGTGTGGAGGTGGGAACCCTGAGTGGAGAGCAGAGGTGGGGAAACAGTGATGATTAGGAGGGAACTGTACCACTCCTATGTACACTAGGGCTTGGAGCAGGGGTAGCAAATCTTTCTGAGAGTGTGTGCCCAGACTGCTGATGATCTAAAAAAATTCTCCCTCGTGCCATGGTAATTTTGAGCAGAGATTTTCATTGATGAATTAGTAACAGTAATTATAGACTTTAAGAATGAGGGATGAGTTCTGTTGCTTATGTATGTGTATACATGGTACAGACTAGATGGGCTGTAGTGTTCTATGACAAAGCTATTAATCTAGTCCTATTGACCTTCACCTAGGCCATAGCCCTCAATGCCTGTCCCATCCATGTACCTATCCAAGTTTCGCTTAAGTGTTGAAATTAAAACTCTTAGCCACCACTTCCACTAGCAAGCACGTTGTTCCATAGTCTCACCACAATTCGAGTGAAGAAGTTCCCCTTCGGGTTCCCCTTGAATACCTTTCGCCTTCAATCTATGACCACCAGTTTTAGTCTCATCCAAAAAGCCTGCTTGCATTTACCCTAAATATACCACTCAATTTTGTAAGCCACTATCAAATCTGCCTTCATTCTCCTACACTCCAGGAAATAAAGTCCGAATCATTTCAACCTTTCCCTGTAACCCAGGTCCTCAAGTCCTGATAACATCCTTGTAATTTTTTTCAGTATTCTTTCAATAAAATTATAGGAGATTCAGATTGAAATATTTCAAAAAAACCTGTTCAAAAAAGATTAATCTTTTAAAAAGGCAATTGAAAAATAAATGTCATGGAGGTGCTAAACTATATTCAGTAGTATACTAGGTCCTTTTTACAAACGTAGTACATGCAGTACTTACCATAATTGTCACTGAATGTCCAGTATTCACTCACAATCAACAGAAGAAAAAATGTAAGCAGAGCAAAGCCAATGCAAATTAGCCCAACGGTTTACAATCCAACACCAGGGATTTCAAAATGTGTTATCCACCATCACATGCTGTTGCAAGTGTCCTGGTGAGTCCAATGTCTAGGTGAGACGCTTCCTACAAAAACATCTCTCTTCTCTCAGGTTGTAAAACATTATTGGCTGTTTTATTTGGAAGTAAAGATAGTTATTATGTAGCTTTTTATTATGGGTGAGGTTTAAAGAATCAAGAGGTGGCACTGCATGCCATGTGTCAATATAATAAAAGCCAAAGAGAGGGCAAATAACATAGCAGGAATTAGTGGGAAGGTAGAAGATTGGGAAGCTTTTAAAAACCAATTAAAGCAAACCATAAGGAGAGAAAAGATGAAATATGAAGATAAGCTAGTCAATAATATAAAAGAGGATGCAAAAGGTTTTTTGTATATTTACAAGAGAGGCAAAGAGTGGATAATTGACCAGTGGAAAATGACGCTGGAGAAGTAGTAATGGGAATAAAGAAATGGTGGAGGAATGAGTAAGTATTTGGTGTTAGTCTTCACTGTGGAAGACACTGGCAGTATGCCTGAAATTCTAAAGTGTCAAGGAAGAAATGGGTGTAGTTGCTATGACTAAAGAGAAGGTTCTTGGGAAGCTGAAAGGTCTGAAGGCAGACAAGTCACCTGGACCAGATGGACTACATACCAGGGTTCTGAAACAGGTGGCTGAAGAGATGCAGACAATTGTAATGATCTTTCAAGAATCACTAGATTCTGGAATGGTTCTGGAGAACTGGAAAATTGCAAATGTCACTCCATTCTTTAAGAAGAGAGGGAGGCATAAGAAAGGATATTATAGGCTAGTTAGCCTGACTTCAGTGGTTAGGAAGATGTTGGAATTCATTAGTAAGGATCAAGTTTCAGGGTACTTGGATGCACATGATAAAATAGTCCAAAGTCAGCATGATTTCCCCAAGGGAAGATCTTGCCTGACAAATCTGTTGGAATTCTTTGAGGAATAAAGATGAAGGTAGAGCAGTGGATCTAGTGTTAATGGATTTCAATGAGGCATTTGATAAGGTTCCCCATGCGAGGCTCATTCAGAAAGTAATGAACCATGGGATCCAAGGAGACCTTGCTCTGTGGATCCAGAATTGGCTTGCCCACAAGGCGAAGGGTGGTTGTGGATAATTCATATTCTGCATGGAGGTCGGTGACCAGTGGTGTTCGACAGGGATCTGTTCTGGGACACCTCCTCTTTGTGATTTTTATAAACGACCTGGATGAACATAGAACGTAGAATATTACAGCACAGTACAGGCCCTTCAGCCCACAATGTTGTGCTGACTCTCAAACCCTGCCTCCCATATAAGCCCCCACCTTAGATTCCTCCATATACCTGTCTAGTAGTCTCTTAAACTTCACGAGTGTATCTGCCTCCACCACTGACTCAGGCAGCGCATTCCACGCACTAACCACTCTCTGAGTAAAAAACCTTCCTCTAATATCCTCCTTGAACTTCCCAACCCTTACCTTAAAGCCATATCCTCTTGTATTGAGCAGTGGTGCCCTGGGGAAGAGGCGCTGGCTATCCACTCTATCTATTCCTCTGATTATCTTGTACACCTCTATCATGTCTCCTCTCATCCTCCTCCTCTCCAAAGAGTAAAGCCCTAGCTCCCTTAATCTCTGATCATAATGCATACTTTCTAAACCAGGCAGCATCCTGGTAAATCTCCTCTGTACCCTTTCCAATGCTTCCACATCCTTCCTATAGTGAGGTGACCAGAACTGGACACAGTACTCCAAGTGTGGCCTAACCAGAGTTTTATAGAGCTGCATCATTACATCACAACTCTTAAACTCTATCCCTCGACTTATGAAAGCTAACACCCCATGAGCTTTCTTAACTACCCTATCCACCTGTGAGGCAACTTTCAGGGATCTGTGGACATGTACCCCGAGATCCCTCTGCTCCTCCACACTACCAAGTATCCTGCCATTTACTTTGTACTCTGCCTTGGAGTTTGTCCTTCCAAAGTGTACCACCTCACACTTCTCCGGGTTGAACTCCATCTGCCACTTCTCAGCCCACTTCTGCATCCTATCAATGTCTCTCCGCAATCTTTGACAATCCTCTGCACTATCTACAACACCACCAACCTTTGTGTCGTCTGCAAACTTGCCAACCCACCCTTCAACCCCCACATCCAGGTCGTTAATAAAAACCGCGTTAATAAAAAGTAGAGGTCCCAGAACAGATCCTTGTGGGACACCACTAGTCACAATACTCCAATCTGAATGTACTCCCTCCACCACCACCCTCTGCCTTCTGCAGGCAAGCCAATTCTGAATCCACCTGGCCAAACTTCCCTGGATCCCATGCCTTTAACTTTCTGAATAAGCCTACCGTGTGGAACCTTGTCAAATGCCTTACTAAAATCCATATAGATCATATCCACTGCACTACCCTCATCTATATGCCTGGTCACCTCCTCAAAGAACTCTATCAGGCTTGTTAGACACGATCTGCCCTTCACAAAGCTATGCTGACTGTCCCTGATCAGACCATGATTCTCTAAATGCCTATAGATCCTATCTCTAAGAATCTTTTCCAACAGCTTTCCCACCACAGACGTAAGGCTCACTGGTCTATAATTACCCCGAATATCCCTACTACCTTTTTTGAACAAGGGGACAACATTCGCCTCCCTCCAATCCTCCGGTACCATTCCCGTGGACAACGAGGACATAAAGATCCAAGCCAGAGGCTCAGCAATCTCTTCTCTCACCTCGTGGAGCAGCCTGGGGAATATTCCATCAGGCCCCGGGGACTTATCTGTCCTAATGTATTTTAACAACTCCAACACCTCCTCTCCTTTAATATCAACATGCTCCAGAACATCAACCTCACTCATATTGTCCTCACCATCATCAAGTTCCCTCTCATTGGTGAATACCAAAGAGAAGTATTCATTGAGGACCTCACTCACTTCCACAGCCTCCAGGCACATCTTCCTACCTTTATCTCTAATCGGTCCTACCTTCACTCCTGTCATCCTTTTTTCTTGACATAATTGAAGAATGCCTTGGGGTTTTCCTTTACCCTACTCGCCAAGGCCTTCTCATGCCCCCTTCTTGCTCTTCTCAGCCCCTTCTTAAGCTCCTTTCTTGCTTCCCTATATTCCTCAATAGACCCATCTGATCCTTGCTTCCTAAACCTCATGTATGCTGCCTTCTTCCTCCTGACTAGATTTTCCACCTCACTTGTCACCCATGGTTCCTTCACCCTACCATACTTTATCTTCCTCACCGGGACAAATTTATCCCTTACATCCTGCAAGAGATCTCTAAACATCGACCACATGTCCATAGTACATTTCCCTGCAAAAACATCATCCCAATTCACACCCGCAAGTTCTAGCCTTATATCCTCATAATTTGCCCTTCCCCAATTAAAAATTTTCCTGTCCTTTCTGATTCTATCCTTTTCCATGATAATGCTGAAGGCCAGGGAGCGGTGGTCACTGTCCCCCAGATGCTCACCCACTGAGAGATCTGTGACCTGACCCAGTTCATTACCTAGTACTAGATCTAGTATGGCATTCCCCCTGGTCGGCCTGTCCACATACTGGAAGTAGAAGGGTGGATTAGTAAGTTTGATGATAGAAAAGTTGGGGATGTCTGGAGGGCTGTCAGAGGTTACAGCGGGACATCAATAGGATGCAGAACTGGGCTGAGAAGTGGCAGATGGAGTTCAACCCAGATAAGTGTGAGGTGGTTCATTTTGGTAGGTCAAATATAATGGCAGAATATAGTGATGGTAAGACTCCTGACAGTGTGGAGGATCAGCAAGATATTGGGGTCTGTGTCCATAGGACACTCAAAGTTGCTGCGCAGGTTGACACAGTGTTGTTAAGAAGGCGTGTGGTGTGTTGGCGTTCATCAACTGTGGGATTGAGTTCAAGAGCCATGAGGTAATGTAACTGCTATATAAGACCTTAATTAGACCCCACTGAGTACTGTGTTCAGTTCTGGTCACCTCTCTACAGGAAGGATGTGGTTACTATAGAGAGAGTGCAGAGGAGATTTACAAGGTTGTTGCCTGGATTGGGGAGCATGCCTTATGAGAATAGGTTGAGTGAACTTGGCCTTTTCTCCTTGGAGCAGTGGAGGATGAGAGGTGACCTGATAGAGGTGTATAAGATGATGAGAGGCATTGATCGTGTGGATAGTCAGAGGCTTTTCCCCAGGGCTGAAATGACTAACACAAGGGGGCACAGTTTTTAAGGTGCTTGGAAGTAGATACAGAGGAGATGTCAGAGGTAAGTTTTTGACGCAGAGAGTGGTGAGTGCGTGGAATGGGCTGCCAGCAACGGTGGTGGAGGTGGATACAACAGGGTCTTTTAAGAGACTCTTAGATAGGTACATGGAGCTTAACAAAATAGAGGGCCATGTGGTAGGGAAATTCTAAGCAATTTCTAGTGTAGGTTGTATGGTCTACACAACATTGTGGGCCAAAGGGCCTGTAATGTGCTGTAGGTTTCTATGTTCTATGTTCAAATAACAGGCAGGATAGACAGAGCCAGTGGATGTTGTTTACTGGGATTTTCAGAAGGTATTTCATGAGGTGCCACACCTGAGGCTGCTTAACAAGATAAGAGCCCATGGTATTACAGGAAAAATACTAGCATGGATAGAGCAGTGACTGGTTGGCAGGAGGCAAAGAGTGGGAATAAAGAGAGCCTTTTCTGATTGTCTGTCAGTGACTAGTGGGATTCTGCAGGGGTTGGTGTTGGGACTGCTCCTTTTCCCGTTATAGGTCGATGATTTGCGGCAATATGAAGATAGGTAGAGGGGCAGGTAATGTTGCAGAACCTGGGATTCTGCAGAAGGACTTGGACAGATTAGGAGAATGGACAACAAAGTGGCAGATGGAATACCCAGATGGTGTGTGTGGTCATCCATTGAGGTAGAAGGAATAAAGGCATAGACTACTTTCTAAATGGTGAGAAAATTAAAGAAAACAAGGTTCAAAGGTACTTTGGAATCCTCATGCAGGATTTCTTGAAGATTAATTTGTAAGTTGAGTAGGTGGTAAGGAAGACAAATGCAATGTTATCATTCATTTTGAGAGGACTGAAATAGAGATCTGGGATGTAATGTTGTTTGGAGTATTGTGAGCAGCTTTGGGCACCTTATCTAAGAAAAGATGTGCAGGCATTGGAGAGAGTTCAGAGGAGGTTTACGAGAATTATTCTGGGAAGGAAAGGGTTGACATATTGAGGAGTGTTTGATGGCTGTCTTCCTGTACTTTGTTAGTTTAGAAAAATGTGGAAGGATCTCATTGAAACCTATCGAATATTGATGGAGTAAATGTGGAGAGGATGTTTCCAATAGCGGAGGAGTCTAGGGCCAGAGGGCACAGGCTCAGAATAAAGGGACATACATTTAGAACATTAATCCTCCAGATTAGGAGGAATTTTGAATTTCTTTAGCCAGGGGTGGTGAATCTGAGGAATCCTGGGCTAGTAGTTGAGTGCATTTGCAACAGATTGATCGGTTCTTGATTAGTCAGGGCATTAAAGGTTATGGGGAGAAGACAGGAGAATGGGGTTGAGAGGGATAACAAATCAGCCAGGATGGAATGGTGGAGCAGACTTGCAGCTGAACGGCCTAATTGTGCTCCTGTGTCTTATAGTCTTAAGATTGTAATGCCATTTTGGGCAGTCATGCCATAGAGCAATACAGTTTGAATACAGAGCCATCAGCAACATCAGCTACATGCCAACCACATTGTCCAACTAGCTTGTCCCAACTCTCTGCAAGAGTTCGTGAATGGTTTTATTGCTGTGTCCCTCTCTCCGATCTTGTCGCTGTAGCCCAGAGACTGGATTCTGCCCTTCTGTATTGTCACACATTTCCCTGTCACTCTCACCAGAGTCCTCTTTACTTGCTTGAAATTTATTAACTCAGCCTTTCCCAAAGCTGATGTGAATCTTTTTACCCTGAAATATGTAACTGTTCCTCTCTCCACAGCTGAGAGCTTCTAGCACCCTCTGTTTCCACAGCGTCACCGGCACTCGCAGTCTCTCTGCGGGCTGGAGGCCAACAGACATAGTGTGGATAGAGGCCCTTTGGCCCATTGAGCTGCTCCTATCTGTCCTTAGTACCAGATCTGTGTTTGATAAAGTTCCTGTGACTCAGGCTAGGAGGCTTTATCACCGACACTCTGTGTCCACTGTCGGTGGGACTCTATTCTCCAACCAAAGTGCTGGGGTAAACACGAGATTCTACAGATGCAGAAAATCCAGAACAACACACGGAAAATGCTGCAGGAACTCAGCAGGTCAGGCAGCATCTATGGAAAGGAACAAACATTTGATGTTTTGGGCTGAAGCCCTTCTTCAGGACTGGAAAGGAAAGGGGAAGATGCCAAAAGATAAGGTGGGGAGAGGAGGAGAGGACAAGCTGGAAAGTATCGGGTGAAGCCAGGTGGATGGGGAGGGGATGAAGAGAGAAGCCAGGAGGTGAAGGGTGGAAAAGGAGGAATCTGTTAGAAGAGGAGAGTGGACCATGGGAGAAGGGGAAGGAAGAGGACACCAGGGGGAGATGATGGGTGAGGAGAAGTGGTAGGAGGCCAGGGTGGAGAGTGAAAGAGGGAGAGGAAAACTTACAAGGAGAAAAATTGATGTTCGTGTCAGGTTGAAGGGTACCTAAACAGAAGTTGCTCTTGTACCCTGAGAATGGCTTCACCATGGCAGAGGAGGCGGCCTTGGACTGACATGTCAGAACAGGAATGGGGATAGGAATTAAATTGGTTCGTCACCAGGAGATATTAATTTTTGGCAGGTTGATTAGGAGCAAGGATACTGGTTGATTGTGTCTTAATTCAGCTAAAATTCCCTGGTTGGAATTCCTGTGTTCTGGTCCAGGTCTGATCTGTTTGAGATCTCTCCTGGATACTGATTAACACGGTGGTTAGAACGTAGAACTGTACGGCACAGGTTCAGGCCCCTAGCCCACAATGTTGTGCCGAACCAATTAAATTGGTAATCAAATGGCCAACTGATCTCTTCTGTCTAGACAATGTTCATATCCTTCCATCTTCCTCATTCATGTGTCTATCTGAACGTCCTTTAAATATCCCCAATGCTTCTGCCTTCACCAGCACCCCACACCACACATTTCAGGCACCTGCCATTCTATGTATAAGTAAATAAATACAAACAAGCTTGCTCCTCACATCTCATTTGGTTGTGTGGTACAGTTCCCTCACCTGAAGCTCTAAGAACTGCAGGGCACCCCAGTCAGCATAAGGGTCTTTGTGTGGAACAGGGTGAGCTCACCCCGACTCTCTCTGCAGGTACACGAGGAGGGTCGGGACCGGGACCACAATCCATTTCTGCGCCACAGCCGCTCTGTTTTGTCTGACGCTGGGATCCTCGCCTCCGTCCAGAAGATCCCTGGAGTAGGGAAGGTGAAAGCAATGAATCTGCTCTGTCGGTTCCCCAGTATCCAGCAGCTCAGTGCTGCTACACAAGAGGAGCTGGAACCGGTGACCGGACCAGCTGTAGCTCAGCAGATCACAGAGTTCTTTTCACCAGTCCCCTAAGAAAGCATGTCCCAGCAGCCAAATCGTGTCGCTTTACCACAGTTACAAAGGTGCAGGGCACGGGAAACCTCCTCCTCCATATGGAGCTGTCTGATCCAGCTTTTCCCCACTGCTTGGTGTCTCATGATCAATCCACCAGATCCTCGACACGTGTACGCATCGGCTGTGGCTCCACCGCAGCCACACGCACAGGATGCAAGAACCTCTCTCCTCTATACGGGGTTGTTAGCTCTCAGCTTACCCCGCCGCTTGGTGTCTTGTGGACAACTTGCCAGATCCTCAACACGTGTACGCACCAGCTGGGGCTTCACCACAGCGACACACCTTCTCTATATGGGGCCGTCTGCTCCAACCTTACCCCACCGCTTGGTGTCTCGTGAACTTCTCACCAAGCCTCTGACACAGGCATGCACCAGCTGACAACCATGTGACTTTGCTGTAGCTACACAGACACAGGGAACAGGAATCTCTACCTCCATACAGGGTTGTGTCTACTCCACTGATATTTTGTGAACTCCTCGCCATTCCCCTGAAAAGGCACAAACCAGCTGTCTGACAGATACTCAAACACGTGGCTCCACTGTAGCTACAGAGACACAGGGATCGGAAACCTCTGCCTCCATCTCCATAAGGGGTCGTCTGCTCCAACCTTGCCCCACTGTTTGGTGTAGCGTGAACTTCTCACTACCCCCCGACACAGGCACACACCAGCTGTGGCTTCAGCATAACTCCGCAGGAGTGAGGCAAAGGGACCTCTACCTCCATACAGGGGTGCCTGCTCTGCCCTTACCCCACTCTGCTTGGTGTAGTGTGAACTTGTGCTGTTTCAGTTGTTGGGGGGTTGGGCAGTGTGACTGTGGGGCACCTCGAATGTCCCTCACTTCCCGAGCAACACTCCCCACAGTGTGACTGTGGGGCACCTCGAATGTCCCTCACTTCCCGAGCAACACTCCCCACAGTGTGACTGTGGGGCACCTCGAATGTCCCTCACGTCCAGTGAGCAACACTCCCCACAGTGTGACTGTGGGGCAGCACAATTGTCCCTCACTTCCCGAGCAACACTCCCCACAGTGTGACTGTGGGGCACCTCGAATGTCCCTCACGTCCAGTGAGCAACACTCCCCACAGTGTGACTGTGGGGCAGCACAATTGTCCCTCACGTCCCGAGCAACACTCCCCACAGTGTGACTGTGGGGCAGCACAATTGTCCCTCACGTCCCGAGCAACACTCCTCACTTGGGTTCAGATCCCGCTGCCCTGTGGCGCCACGTCAGAGATGTGCAGGTGGGGAGGGGTGAGAGATCTGTTCCAGTTGCATGTCTAGCTTTGCTGTGGCCACTGAAGGGGGTGGGGGGGGCGGTGCTGGAGCTGGACGCGTGCTGCTGGATTCTGCACTGGATTGGCGACTGGTCCCTCCTGTCGGTATTCACTTGGTGGGAGACAAGTCGCACTGCATGATATGAAAAAGTGTTCTTGCAGAAACGAGGCTCCAGGATACCATCCATGCACCATCAATCTGAAGGCCGTGACACTCAGGGACTTGGGCTATGTTATTTTTAAAATTTTTCTGTTTTCATAATTGTATGTGCTGTGTGTCTGTTGGTTCTGTGTTTTGTACTTTAGCCCCAGCGGAATGCTGTTTCATTTAGCTGTATTCAGGGGTATGGTTGAATGACAATTAAATAAACTTGAAATACAGAAGCTCAGAATGGGCTGTGTACTGGGAGCTGGCACTGCATTTGTACATAGACCTACTTCTGCTTCCTGGAATTTGGGACTCTGGGCCAAATTAGGATGCAGCTTTAGTGTAAGGGGACTGCAGGTTTGCGGGGGGAGGGGGAGGAATTCTGGCCAAGATGCTGGTGTGGTGTTGAGATGTAACCCTGTCTCCTCCCCAGCTGGTCTCATGGCACTGAAAAGACTGGATACAGTCTGTCTGGGGATGAGTACAGAAAGGACACATGGTAACGTGATGACCAGCTCGGCACACCACAGCCCTGTGATGGGGGAGCTCCTCAGATATAGTCTGACGTGCCCAGCGTTCCCACAGAATCTGGGGCATGTGCTTTACAAGGGCTGTGATCAGACCCATCCTGTGGTCTGCCGTTGAGAACAGAACATAGAACAGTACAGCATGGGAACAGGCCCACAATATTGTACTGAACCAGATGAAAAGCAAATCAAAAACACCCAAATGCTGCTCCCTCCAACTCCTTGCATCCCCATACCTTTCCAAACATCCCTGAAAGCCTCCAATGTATTCCAAGCAGCACATTCCAGGCATCCACAGTTCCCTCCCATCCCCTTTGAACCTACTCCCTCTCTCCTTCAAACAAGAACAAGTCTGCAGATGCTGGAAATGCAAGCAACACACAAAATGTTCAAGGAATTCAGCATCTATGGAAAAGAAAGTGTAGTACACCTGTGGTAGATTTAAAAGGTGGGGGTGGGGGAGGCAGAACCACCAGATGATAGGTGACCCCTGGAGGAGGAGGGATGAGGTAAAGAGCTGGGAAGTTGAATGAGAGGGGGAAAAGGGGATGGGAAATGGAGAAGTTGGGGGAGGGAATTATAGGAAGTCTGAGAAATCGCTGTTCATGCCATCAGATTGGAGGCTAGCCAAACCGAATGCAAGGTGCTGTTTCTCCAACTTGAGTGTTGTCTCATCCCAACAGTCGAGCAGGTCATGGACGGACTTACTGGTATGGGAAGTGGAATTAAAATGGGTGGCCACTGGGAGACCCCGCTTGTTCTAGCAGGCTCTGCGAAGCGGTCCCCAGTCTATGTCGGGTCTCATCAATATACAGGAGGCCACACCAGGAGCACCAAACACAGTAAATGACCCCAACAGACACACAGGTGAAGTGTTGCCACACCTGGAAGGACTATTTCAGGCCCTGGATGGTAGTGAGGGAGGAGGTGTAGGGGTGGGTGTAGCACTTGTTCTGCTTGCAAGGATAAGTGCCAGGAGGTAGATCAGTGGGGAGGGATGAATCGACAAGGGAGTCACATAGGGAGTGATCCCTGTGGAAAGCAGAAAGTGGTGGGAACCCATTGGAGATGGCAAAAATTTCAGAGAATTATGCGATGGGCACGGAGGCTGGTGGGGTGGTAGTGAGGACAAGAGGAACCCTATCTCAGGTAGGGTGGCCCACTTTCTTCAAACAAAAGGAGCAACCATGGGCACTGGTATGGGTCCCAGCAATGCCTAACCGTTTGTCAGCTACGTGGCCTACATTGGTGACCGTCCCGCACTTTTCCTACGCTACATCGACGACTGCATTTCCAACCCCTGGCTTCCCTTTCTCACTGTCTCTATCTCTGGAGAAAGCTTATCCATCGATGTCTATTACAAACCCACAGACTCTCATAGCTACTTGGACTACACCCTGTCCCACCCTGTTACTTGTAAAATCACCATCCCCTTCTTTCCACCATCAGTGCTGACCTGAACTGTGTCTCTTCCATTTCAGGCATATCCTTGCAGGATGAAGGAGGGAGGGAGGATGGGCTTGGAACATAGACCATTCCATGTAGCTGACAGACGGTCAGGTGTAGCTGGGACCCATGCCAGTGCCCATGGTTGCTCCTTTTGCTTGTATGAAGTGGGCCACCCTACCAAGGATAGGGTTCCTCTTGTCCTCACCTACCTCCACACCCATCACATAATTCTCCAAAACTCCCGCCACCTCCAACAGGATCCCACCACTAAGCTTATCTCTCCACCACCCTGCCTTTCTGCTTTCTACAGGGATCGATCTCTCTCTCTCCATCACTACTCAACTCAATACCACGAACTGAACTGAACTTTTACTCATCATCGTAAGACTATCTATTTACCCCTAGACTTGAAGAAGCTTGGTTTTCGTATATTTCCACACATATATAATCATTGCAAACCTGCTTTATATATCTGCATTTATATTACTGTATTACATAGTTACTAATAAATTCCATTAGTTACCAGCAATACCAGACTCCAAAGTGTTTTCCATCTCTGCTGGTTCTTTAACCCGTCATGGGGTACGTGACAAATAAAAACAAGTATTCCACAAGCCTTCTTAACCACCTTATTGACCTGTGTAATCACTGTCAAATAACTATGAACTTGGATCCCAAGACCTCAGTGCTGAGCAACGCTGTTCAGGTTCTTGCCCTTAATTGTGTACTGTCTCTTTGCATTTACCCCACCACAGCACAACATCTCATATTTATCTAGGTCAAGCTCCATTTGCCTTTTCTCTGCCCATATCCACAACTGATCTATATTGTGCTGTATTCTTTGCCAGTCTTCTACACTATCCACAACTCCACCAATTTTGGTGTCATCTGAAAACTTACTAATAAACCTATCTACATTTTCTTTCAGGCCTGTAAGGCCACAAGACAAAGGAACAGAATTACACCATTCAGCCCATTGAGTCTACTCTGCCATTCCATCAAGGCTGATTCCAGATCCCACTCAACCCCATACACCTGCCTTCTCACCATGTCCTTTGATGCCCTGACTGATCAGGAAATGATCAACTTCCATCTTAAATATACCCACAGACTTGGCCTCCACCACAGTCAGTGGCAGAATATTCTACAGATTAACTACTCTGGCTAAAAAAATTCCTTTTACCTCTGTTCTAAAGGGTCACCCCTCAATTTTGAGGCTGTGCCCTCTAGTTCTGGATACACCCACCATAGGAAACATCCTCTCCACATCCACCCTATCTGGTCCTTTCAACATTCGGTAGTTTTCAATGAGATTCCCACCCATCCTTCTAAATTCTAGTGAGTTCAGGCCCAAAACTGCCAAACATTCATTTGTTAACACTTTCATTTCCAGAATCATCCTTGTGAACCTCCTCTAGACTCTCTCCAATGACAACATATCCTTTCTGAGATATGGAGCCCAAAACTGTTGACAATACTCCAAGTGCAGCCTGACTAGTGTCTTATAAAGCCTCAGCATTGACTCCTATTGAAAGAAATGCTAATATTGCATTTGCCTTCTTTACCACAGACTCAATCTGTAAATTAATCTTCTGGGAGTCTTGCACGAGGACTCCTAAGTCCCTTCACACCTCAGATATTTGAAACTTCTCCCCATTTAGATAATAGTCTGCACTAGTGTTCTTTTTATGAAAATGCATTAGTACACATTTCCCCACACTGTATTCCATCTGCCACTTTTTTGTCCATTCTTCCAATTTGTCTAAGTCCTGCTGCAATCACATTGCTTCCTCAGCCCTACCTACCCCTCCACCTATCTTCGTTTCATCCACAAACTTTGCCACAAAGCCAGCAATTCCATTATCTAAATCACTGACAAACAATGTGAAAAACAGCAGTCCCAATACTGACCCCTGAGGAACACCACTAGTCACTGGAAGCCAACTGGAAAAGGCCTTATGTGTGGCGCTTTATCAAATGCCTTCTGAAAATCCATGAAAATGACATCCACTGCCTCTCCTTTGTCCACCCTGCTTGTTACTTCCTCGAACAGATTTGTCAGTGTTACGAGACCACAGGTTTCGTTCACTGTGGACTGTCACTTTAAGAGACACTTGGTTGAGGTGGGACTATGATATCAGTATGACAGACTGCTGAGATTTTCCGTGTGTTGTAAGGACAGAGAGACAGGCTGTGGGAACTTCAGCTTGTCACTGCTATGGTTTGGAACTCTCCTATGCCCAAAAGATTGGGGTGATCATCAGCACACAGTCCACAATGGATGTGTGACTGTCACTTTGTATAATCCATATGTATGGATTTGTGGGAGTACCCTGTGGTATCACTTTTGTTGGCCCTTACCTGGAATCGAGGTGTTTTGTTGTAACCACTTGAAGATGATATTCCTGTGACTGTCACCTAGTGATTTTTCTAAGTGGATTTCAGAACGACTCGACGGATAAGATCTTCGGCGACTGTTATTTCGTTTACCCAGCGTGGAATTTGTGGAATTCTTTGTAATTGCCTTCTCTCTATACTTTGGTGTGGATTTTTCGTGTGGCATAATTTACATATTACTATTTAATTATTTATGGTTTTATTACTATTTATTACCTATGGTGCAACTGTAACAAAAACCAATTTCCCCCCGGGATCAATAAAGTATGACTATGACCATGACTATGGCTATTAACGATTCTCTCCCCTCACACTTATTCTGTGGATTACTGAACTTTTTTACTTTACCATCTTAAGACTTTAAGCATTTTTTCCCAAGCTTGATAGTTTGGGAGCTATATGTACACATGTATACATGCATAACACTGTTAACTTCTTGTTTATTTCATTTAATCTTTCATATTTGGAGCAGATACTAATAAAGATAATGGTTTTAACATCGAAAACCAGACTCCATTTGTGATCTATTGCTGCTGGTATGTAACATCAGGCAAGATTTTCCTTTACAGAAACATGCTGACTTACTTTATCATTAGTCTCCAAGTACCTTGAAACTTTATCGTTAATAGTAGACTCCAACACTTTCCCAACCACTGAGGTTAGACTAACTGGCCTATAATTTCCTTTCTTTTGCTTTCCTCCTTTCTTAAAGAGTGGATTGACATTTTCAATCTTTCAGTCCTCTGGGACCATGCCAGAATCTTGAAAGATCACGACCATTGCATCAGTTATTTCTTCGGCAACTTCTCAGGACTCTGGGATGTAGAGATTAGGAACAGTAAAGGGAAAAAAAAAATCACTAGTGGGAGTTGTCTATTGGCCACCAAATACTAACATTACAGTGGCACAGGCAACAGAGAAATATCTGAGGCATGTGAGTATGGAACAGCAGTTATCGTGGGGGACTTTAACTTACACATAGACTGGGTGAATCAAGTTAGTCAAGGCAGTCTTGAGGAGGGCTCCATAGAATGCATCCATGATGTTACTGAACCTACAAGGGAACGTGCTATCTTAGATCTGGTCCTGTGCAATGAGACGGGTAAAATTAATGATCTTATAGTTAGGGATCCTTTTGGAATGTGTGATCACAGTATGACTGAGTTTCTCATACAAATGGAGGGTGCAATAGTTCGATCTAAAACCAGTGTACTGTGTCTAAACAATGGAGACTGCAACGGGATGAGGGAGGATTTGGTTTGTGTAGACTGGACTGGGAACACAGGAACAGCAGAAGACTTTCAAGTTGATTTTTCACGGTGCTCAACAAAAGTATATTCCAGTTAAAAGCAATGACAGTAGGGTGGGGAGAGCCAGCCTCGGATAGCTAAGGAAATAAAAGAAGGCATCAAACTAAAAGCTCGTGCGTACAAAGTCACTAAGAGCAGTGGGAAACTGGAAGATTGAGAAAACTTTAAAAAGTAACAAAAAACCACGAAGCAAGAAATAAAGAAAGCTTGATTAGGAAAATAAACTAGCACAAAATATAGAAAACGTAGTAAAAGTTTTTACAATTATATAAAGCGGAAAAGGGTGGCTGAAGTGTACACAGGTCCCTTGGAAGACAAGAAGGGGGAATTGATATTGTCCCTGATTAGTTGTGCGACTCTGCCCCTCCCCCCATGGGACTTGTCCTGTGGAGGGGGGGAGCTGGGGGCTGCTCGGAGATAGTCAGCACATGTCCAGCAGAGTCTGAGGTCTGAAATTACTCAGTACTCGGATCAGATGAAACAAACATTTTGCTGGGAAAGGCCAGGAGAGTTTATCACCCAGAACCTCCCAGCCTACCCAATCAGAGGGACAGGCTAATTACAACCAAACTTATCCCCTCCCATCTCCCCTCAGTCAGCAAGAGTCCATCACCCTCCCCAGCACAGCCAACAAGGGTCTCTACCTAGTTGTTTCTAACAAGTGTGACACTCCTCTGGTTCAATAAACATGAGACACAGGCAGATTTACATGTGCTTTTAATTCCTGCACAAATAGAAACACATTACAGATGATCACAGAAGGGTGAGTACATTGTTTTAAGCAGCTCCAGTGGTAACAAATCACCTGTTTGTAGGCAGGCGAGGATTCTATTCTCTCTTAGAATGAGAAAGGGACATCACTCAAACAGACATCGCCTTGTGGTCAAGAGTCACCTGTGCTATAGAAGGCTGAGGAGGCCAAGTTATTGAGTATACTCAAAGCAGAGATTGATGAGTTGCTGATTAGTCAGAGTGTCAAAGGTCACAGGGAGAAGGCAGGAGAATGGGATTGAAAGAGATAATAAAATGGTGGAGCAGACACGATGGGCCAAATGGCCTAATTCTGCTCCTTTGTCTTAACATCTAAGGGGCAGAGGGCTCTATTTTGATCTCGGGTTGGCATCAGTGAACTTTGGTTCCAGTTTCTCATGCCAGGTGCAGGACTGGGAGAATGTAAAGTGCTCATCACAAACATGGGGATTGAGGAATTGTAAATAGCAAAGCATGAACAGCAGAAAGACTTCATTTACAGCCGCACCCACGCAAACCCCGGTGAATGATTTTAACTGGAAAAATAAAACTTGCCATATAAAGTTGCTTCATTTATAAAAATCATTCTCTAGTTATAGGATTTTCTTATTTCTAGTCTATTTGTTAAATTAAGACAATTTCCATTTGAGTATCAAACAGTAATATTTTAAATCTACGCTGTAGACATCGATCATCTAAGTGTATAGAGACGAGCTGGTTTCCACTCGACCCAAATCTGGACATTAATAGCCACAGATTGTGAGGAGAGTTTCATGTAGGCACCATACATTGACCCCGTCTCTGTTCTCACCGGTTCCCCAGACAAGGTGGGGAAGCCCATCATGCTCAAACCGCAGCCGAACCAAGCCAATGGAGACTGCATGGTACCTGTTCTCAACAGCTTCTTGATTAGTCAGGGCTCGAAAGGTTATGGAGAGAAGGCAGGAGAATGGGGTTGAGAGGGATGATATATCAGTCATAATGAGCAGAGCAGACTCAGTGGGCTGAATGGCCTAATTCTGCTCCCATACCTTCAGACGTGAACTGTAAAACCATGTGTTGTGGAGTGAGGCCAAGGAGAAATACCTGGGGGGCCGCACACACATCTGAATGTCAGACATCCCGTGAGAGAGGCTCAGAGGTGACTGAGTCAACGATTCAAGAGTTGTTCAGGTTATGACTGTTGGTTGGGTGAGAGCTGGAGCAGGCGACGAGTGTCTCTTCACCAAGTCGTGATGATGGCTGGTCAGTCAGAAAAGAGAGCTGTCATTGGCGAGATTGCCTCCAGAGAAAGACTTGAATCCAGTGTCCATGGCCAAGTGAAGGTGGACCGTGCTCGAAGCCTTCTTTCTGTTCTTGCTCCCCCAGCTCAGAAATGACAGCTTCTTTGAGACTTTCTTGTTTTCACTGTTCTTCCCCTCATCAAGGGCCCAGCAGGACAGGGAGTAGGCTTTGGACAACCCACTGCTGAATGTGGCACACTTGGGCTGCAATCAAATATCAACCAAAACACATCAAGACATGTAAAAACCCCATGTGTGTGTGAGATCATGGACCTGCTAAACCAGCCCCACTGGCTAAACCCCAGGGAGGGTCCAGGCGCTCAACAACATAAACACAAAAGATTCTGAAGATTATGGAAATACTGAGCAACACAAAACAAATACCAAGCAACATGAAACTCAGCAGGTCAGGCAGCATCTATGGGGAGTAAACAGTCAACAATTTGGGCTGAGACCCTTCATCGGGACTGGAAAGGAAAGGGACAGAAGCCAAAATAAGAAGGTTATGGAGGGAAGGAGCTCAAGCTGTAGGGGAGATGTGAACCCAGGTGTAGGGGAGAAAGTGTACTGACATGAATAGTGGATTGGTTAACCAATAGAAGGCAGAGAGTTGGTATAAATGGGTGTTTCTCCGGCTGGCAGTCAGTGGTAAGTGGGGTGCCGCAGGGGTCGGTGCTGGGCCCGCAGCTGTTTACCATTTACATTGATGATTTGGGAGAGGGGACTGACTGTGAAGAAGAAGATTTACTGATGACACTAAACTGAGTGGAAAAGCAAATTGTACAGAGGATGTGGAGAGTCTGCAGAGGGATATAGATAGGTTAAGTGAGTGGGCCAAGGTCTGGCAGATGGAATACAACGTTGGTAAATGCGAGATCATCCACTTTGGAAGGAATAATAGAAGAGCAGATTATTATTTAAACGGTGAAAGATTGCAGCATGCTGTTGTGCAGAGGGACTTGGGAGTGCTTGTGCATGAATCGCAAAAAGTTGGCTTGCAGGTACAACAGGTTATTAAGAAGGCAAATAGAATAACCATATAACAATTACAGCACGGAAACAGGCCATCTCAGCCCTTTTAGTCCGTGCCGAACTCTTACTCTCACCTAGTCCCACCAACCTGCACTCAGCCCATAACCCTCCATTCCTTTCCTGTCCATATATCTATCCAATTTAACTTTAAATGACAACATCGAACCTGCCTCAACCACTTCTGCTGGAAGCTCATTCCACACAGCTACCACTCTCTGAGTAAAGAAGTTCCCTCTCATGTTACCCCCAAACTTTTGCCCTTTAACTCTCAAATCGTGTCCTCTTGTTTGAATCTCCCCCACTCTCAATGGAAAGAGCCTATCCCGCTCATAATTTTAAACACCTCTATCAAGTCCCCCCTCAACCTCCTACGTTCCAAAGAATAAAGACCCAACTTGTTCAACCTTTCTCTGTAACTTAGGAGATGAAACCCAAGTAACATTCTAGTAAATCTATGTACTCTCTGAATTTTGTTGACATTTTTCCTATAATTCAGCGACCAGAACTGTACACAATATTCCAAATTTGGCCTTACCAATGCCTTGTACAATTTCAACATTACATCCCAACTCCTTACTCAATGCTCTGAGTTATAGAGGCCAACATACCAAAAGCTTTCTTCACCACCCTATCCACATGAGATTCCATCTTCAGGGAACTATGTACCATTATTCCTAGATCCCCCTGTTCTATTGCATTCTTCAATGCCCTACCATTTACCATGTATGTCCTATTTTGATTAGTCCTACCAAAACGTAGCTCCTCACATTTATCAGCATTAACCTCCATCTGCCATCTTTCAGCCCACTGTTCTAACTAGCCTAAATCTCTCTGCAAGCTTTGAAAATCTACTTCATTATCCACAACTCCACCTATCTTAGTATTATCTGCATACTTACTCATCCAATTTACCATCTCATCATCTAGATCATTAATATATATGACAAACAACATTGGACGCAGTACAGATCCCTGAGGCACACCACTACACACTGTCCTCCAACTGACAAACAGTTATCCACCACTACTCTCTGGCATCTCCCATCCAGCCACTGCTGAATCCATTTTACTACTTCTATATTAATACCTAACAATTGCACCTTCCTAACTAACCTTCTGTGTGGAACCTTGTCAAAGGCCAAACTGAAGTCCATATAGACAACTTCCACCGCTTTACCCTCGTCAACTTTCCTAGTAACCTCTTCAAAAAATTCAATAAGATTTATCAAACATGACCTTCCATGCACAAATCCATGTTGACTGTTCCTAATCAGACCCTGTCTATCCAGATAATTATATATACCATCTCTAAGAATACTTTCCATCAATTTACCCACCACTGACGTCAAATTCACAGGCCGATAATTGCTAGATTTACTCTTAGAACCCTTTTTAAACAATGGAACATCATGAGCAATACGCCAATCCTCCGGCACCATCCCCGTTTCTAATGACATTTGAAATATTTCTGTCAGAGCCCCTATTATTTCCACACTAACTTCCCTCAAGGTCCTGGGGAATATCCTGTCCGGACCCGGAGACTTATCCACTTTTATATTCCTTAGAAGTGCCAGTACTTCCTCTTCTTTAATCATCATAGTTTCCATAACTACCCTACTTGTTTCCCTTACCTTACACAATTCAATATGTGAATACAGAAGAAAAGAAATTGTTCAAAATCTCCCCCGTCTCTTTTGGCTCCGCACATAGCCATCCGCTCTGATTCTCTAAGGGACCAATTTTATCCCTCACTGTCCTTTTGCTATTAATATAACTGTAGAAACCCTTTGGATTTATTTTCACCTTACTTGCCAAAGCAACCTCATATCTTCTTTAAAAACGCAAACAAGAGGAATTCTGCAGATGCTGGAAATTCAAGCAACACACATCAAAGTTGCTGGTGAACGCAGCAGGCCAGACAGCATCTCTAGGAAGAGGTACAGTCGACGTTTCAGGCCGAGACCCTTCGTCAGGACTAACTGAAGGAAGAGTTAGTAAGAGATTTGAAAGTGGGAGGGGGAGGGGGAGATCCAAAATGACAGGAGAAGGCAGGAGGGGGAGGGATGGAGCCACGAGCTGGACAGGTGATTGGCAAAGGGGATATGAAAGGATCATGGGACAGGAGGCCCAGGGAGAAGGAAAAAGTGGGGGGGGAACCCAGAGGATGGGCAAGAGGTATAGTCAGAGGGACAGAGGGAGAAAAAGGAGAGAGAGAGAAAGAATGTGTGTATAAAAATAAATAACGGATAGGGTACAAGGGGGAGGTGGGTCATTAGCGGAAGTTAGAGAAGTCAATGTTCATGCCATCAGGTTGGAGGCTACCCAGATGGAATATAAGGTGTTGTTCCTCCAACCTGAGTGTGGCTTCATCTTTACAGTAGAGGAGGCCGTGGATAGACATGTCAGAATGGGAATGGGATGTGGAATTAAAATGTGTGGCCACTGGGAGATCCTGCTTTCTCTGGTGGACAGAGCGTAGGTGTTCAGCAAAGCGGTCTCCCAGTCTGCGTCGGGTCTCGCCAATATATAGAAGGCCACATCGGGAGCACCGGACACAGTATATCACCCCAGCCGACTCACGGGTGAAGTGTTGCCTCACCTGGAAGGACTGTTTGGGGCCCTGAATGGTGATGAGGGAGGAAGTGTAAGGGCATGTATAGCACTTGTTCCGCTTACAAGGATAAGCGCCAGGAGGGAGATCGGAGGAGAGGGATGGGGGGGACGAATGGACAAGGGAGTTGCGTAGGGAGCGATCCCTGCGGAAAGCAGGGTTGGAGGGGGAGGGAAAGATGTGCTTAGTGGTGGGATCCTGTTGGAGGTGGCGGAAGTTACGGGGAATAATATGTTGGACCCGGAGGCTGGTGGGGTGGTAGGTGAGGACCAGGGGAACCGTATTCCTAGTGGGGTGGTGGGAGGATGGAGTGAGAGCAGATGTGCGTGAAATGGGGGAGATGCGTTTGAGAGCAGAGTTGATGGTGGAGGAAGGGAAGCCCCTTTCTTTAAAAAAGTAGGGCATCTCCTTCGTCCTGGAATGAAAAGCCTCATCCTGAGAGCAGATGCGGCGGAGATGGAAGAATTGCGAGAAGGGGATGGCATTTTTGCAAGAGACAGGGTCCGGGTCCAATATATTATTCTCCGTAACTTCCACCACCTCCAACTTTATCCCACCTCTAAGCACATCTTTCCCTCCGCCCCCCCCCCACTTTCCACAGGGATCACTCCCTACGCGATTCCTTTGTCCACTCGTCCCCCCCATCCCTCCCCACTGATCTCCCTCCTGGCACTTATACTTGTAAGCGGAACAAGTGCTACACATGCCCTTACACTTCCTCCCTTACCACCATTCAGGGCCCCAGACAGTCCTTCCAGGTGAGGCGACACTTCACCTGTGAGTCGGCTGGGGTGATATACTGCGTCCGGTGCTCCCGATGTGGCCTTCTATATATTGGCGAGACCCGAAGCAGACTGGGAGGTTGTTTTGCTGAACACCTACACTCTGTCCGCCAGAGAAAGCAGGATCTCCCAGTGACCACACATTTTAATTCCACATCCCATTCCCATTCTGACATGTCTATCCACGGCCTCCTCTACTGTAAAGATGAAGCCACACTCAGGTTGGAGGAACAATACCTGGTATTCCATCTAGGTAGCCTCCAAACTGATGGCATGAACACCGACTTCTCTAACTTCTGCTAATGCCCCACCTCCCCCTCGTACCCCATCCGTTATTTATTTTTATACACACATTCTTTCTCTCTCTCTCCTTTTTCTCCCTTTGTCCCTTTGACTATACCCCTTGCCCATCATCTGGGTTCCCCCCCCCTGCTTTTCCTTCTTCCTGAGCCTCCTGTCCCATGATCCTCTCATATCCCCTTTGCCAATCACCTGTCCAGCTCTTGGCTCCATCCCTCCCCCTCCTGTCTTCTCCTATCATTTTGGATCTCCCCCTCCCACTTTCAAATCTCTTACTAACTCTTCCTTCAATTAGTCCTGACGAAGGGTCTCGGCCTGAAACGTCGACTGTACCTCCTCCTAGAGATGCTGCCTGGCCTGCTGCGTTCACCAGCAACTTTGATGTGTGTTGCTCATATCTTCTTTTAGCTTTTCTAATTTCTTTCTTAAGTTTCTTTTTACATTCTTTATATTCCTCGAGCACCTCATTTACTCCAAGCTGCCTATATTTATTGTAGATCTCTCTCTTTTTCCGAACCAAGTTTCCAATATCCCTTGAAAACCATGGTTCTCTCAAACTTTTAACCTTTCCTTTCAACCTAACAGGAACATAAAGATTCTGTATCCTCAAAATTTCACCTTTAAATGACCTCTATTTCTCTATTACATCCTTCCCATAAAACAAATTGTCCCAATCCACTCCTCCTAAATCCTTTCGCATCTCCTCAAAGTTAGCCTTTCTCCAATCAAAAATCTCAACCCTGGGTCCAGTCCTATCCTTCTCCATAATTATACTGAAACTAATGGTATTGTGATCACTGGACCTGAAGTGCTCCCCAACACCTACCCAGTCACCTGACCTATCTCATTCGCTAACAGGAGATCCAACACTGCCCCTTCTCTAGTTGGTACCTCTATGTATTGCTCTAAAAAACTATCTTGCACACATTTGACAAACTCCAAACCATCCAGCCCTTTTACAGAATGGGTTTCCCAGTCTATGTGTAGAAAATTAAAATCTCGCACAATCACAACCTTGTACTTACTACAAATATCTGCTATCTCCTTACAAATTTGCTCCTCCAATTCTCGCTCCCTGTTAGGTGGTCTATAATACACCCCTATAAGCGTTACTATACCTTTCCCATTCCTCAATTCCACCCAAATGGCCTCCCTCGACGAGCCCTCTAATCTATCCTGCCAGAGAAACCGCTGTTATATTTTCTCTGACAAGCAATGCAACGCCTCTCCCTCTTGCCCCTCCTATTCTATCACACCTGAAGCAACGAAATCCAGGAATATTTAGTTGCCAATCACACCCCTCCTGCAACCACGTTTCACTAATAGCTACATCATATTTCTAGGTATCAATCCATGCTCTAAGCTCATCCACCTTTCTTACAATGCTCCTAGCATTAAAATAGATTCATTTAAGAAACTCCTTGTCCCCAACTTTTTCGGAATGTTGGCCTTCATTGCTAGAGGGATTGAATTCAAGAGCAGGGAGGTCATGCTGCAACTGTACAGGGTACTGGTGGGGCCACACCTGGAGTACTGTGTGCAGTTCTGGTCTCCATACTTGAGGAAGGATATACTGGCTTCGGAGGCACTGCAGACAAGGTTCACCAGGTTGATTCCAGAGACAAAGGGGTTAACCTATGAGGAGAGATTGAGTCGTCTGGGACTATACTCTCTGGAGTTCAGAAGAATGAGAGGGGATCTTATAGAAACATACAACATTTTGAAAGGGATAGATAAGATAGAAGTATGAAAGTTGTTTCCATTGGTAGGTGAGACTAGAACTAGGGGATATTCCCTCAAGTTTCAAGGGAGAAGATTTAGGACGGAGATGAGGAGAAACTGTTTTTCCTAGAGAGTGATGAATCTGTGGAATTCTCTGCCCTGGGAAGCAGTTGAGGCTCCTTCACTAAATATATTTAAGAAACAGTTAGATAGGTTTTTACATATTTGGGGAATTAAGGATTATGGGGAAAAGGCAGGTAGGTGGAGCTGAGTTTACGGACAGATCAGCCATGATCTTATTGAATGAAACACTCAGGGCACGCTGGAGGAACTCAGCAGGTCGGGCAGCATCAGTGGAAACGTTGACTCATCGTTTCCACGGATGCTGCCCGACCTGCTGAGTTCCTCCAGCGTGTTGTGAGTGTTGCTTTGATCCCAGCATCTGCAGATTATTTTGTGTTTATCTTATTGAATGGCGGGGCAGGCTCAATGGGCCGGATCGCCTACTCCTGCTCCTATTTCTTATGTTCTTTACAAAAGTCTTGAATATAATTTAGTAACTCAGTGCTGGTCCGTACTATAGTTCCTGCTGGATCTCGGCAGGAAAGGGGTTGGGATATTTGCTGAAATCTGCAGTTAGGTGCAGAGAGCAAGTGGGAAGCTCCTCACTGTGAGGAAAATGTTTGCTGAGGCTTACCTGATCTTGTGTAAAGGGAGCACACCTACACAGGGCACTGTCTGCTCCACCCCTGTCCACAGATCCACCATCTGATACTCAGTACCCTCCCCCATTGAGATCAGGCCTCGAGGACATGGTTCCCTCTCATTTCATTTTAAGCAGCTGTGCAGACCAACCATTGCCCTCAGCAGGAAAATTTTACACAGCTTGAAAACTGCAGAGCACTTTAATAAAACATCATAGAAAAGAAAATTCCAGCTGCACGACACCAAGGCTACGTGCGTGGGAGCATTTCAGTTACTGCGCGGCCGCTCACCCATGCAGTTTAGAGGAAACAGTGCTCCAAGGGCACAGGTCACTGCAGATGATGATGGTAGCGTATTCCCAGGGTTGAAATGTCTAATACCAGAGGGCATGCATTTAAGTAGAGAGGGGTAATTTCAAAGGAGATGTGAGGGGCAAGTTTGTTTCCCAGACAGAGTGACGGTTGCCTGGAATGGACTGACTGGGATGGTGGTAAAGCAGATATATTTAGGGACTTTTCACAGAAGTTTAGATAGACACATGAATGTAAGGAAAATGGAAGGGATATGGACAACACATACAGAATGGTGGAGGAACACAGCAGCTCAGGCAGCATGAATGGAAACGAATAAACAGTTGATCTTTCAGGCTTCACTTGGGCTGGAAAGGAGGCACCAGAATAATAAGGTAGGAGGAGGGGAAGGAGTACAAGCTATGGTGATAGGTGAAGCCAGGTGGTGGGAAAGGTATCTGATAGGAGAGGAGAATCGATGATGGGAGAAAGGGAAGGAGAAGGGGCACCAGGGGGCGGTGATAGGCAGGTGTGAGGAAGAGGGAAGAGGCCAGAGTGGGGAATAAAAGAAGAGGGAAGGGGAGGGAAAACATTGACAATATGTAGGCAGAGGGGATGAGTTTAGTTAGCCATTTGATTGGTTCGGCACAATATTGTTCCTGTGCTGTAGTGCTCTGCGTTAGGCTAGATCAATGGGAGGAAGGGACTGAGCGGCATTAATTGTGCCATTGGCCCAGTGAAGGGTAAACCAGGCCAAACTGTTTTCTTGTGCCACCCATGAGGATGCCCCCCAACCCCAGAACCTCAACTCTTACACAAAGAGTAAGCCAGCCTTTGGAAGTACCAGCGATCACCTAGCCCCTTGCCCCTGTCAATCAACTTTTCCGGGGCAGGGTCTGACTGGCAAATCCCAGCTGGATTTCTAGTCTCCTGTTTCTGTGGCCTGCCTCAGGGGATTGGAGCCAGCACCCACCTACCCCAGCCACACGGACTCACCATCTGTGCGGGCTCCAGCACCTGGGGACTGACCACCTCGATGTCCAGTCCATCATCAGGCATTCCCCTCAGCATCTCCAGCACCTTGCTCACCGAGCTCCACTTACAGTCTGTTCCTGCCACCCTCACAATGACATCTCCATCCTTCAGACCCAGAGCCTGCAGAGAGTGGGAGACATTCAGATACAGAGCCATTTAACTGTCACATCTGCACTGAGGCACGCATCACACATTCCAGCACTAACACAGCATGCCCACGACGTTCACAGAACACAACAAACAACAGTCATAACAGCAGAACAAACCCTGTTCCTCCCTTCACCAGCACACTATCCTTCCCCAGTAGAACAAACGCTGTTCCTCACTCACACACCATCCTTCCCCAGTAGAACAAACCCTGTTCCTCACTCACTCACACACCATCCTTCCCCAGTAGAACAAACCCTGTTCCTCACTCACACACCATCCTTCCCCAGTAGAACAAACCCTGTTCCTCACTCACTCACACACCATCCTTCCCCATTAGAACAAACCCTGTTCCTCACTCACACACCATCCTTCCCCAGTAGAACAAACCCTGTTCCTCACTCACTCACTCACCATCCTTCCCCGGTAGAACAAACCCTGTTCCTCACTCACTCACACACCATCCTTCCCCAGTAGAACAAACCCTGTTCCTCACTCACACACCATCCTTCCCCAGTAGAACAAACCCTGTTCCTCACTCACTCACACACCATCCTTCCCCAGTAGAACAAACCCTGTTCCTCACTCACTCACACACCATCCTTCCCCAGTAGAACAAACCCTGTTCCTCACTCACACACCATCCTTCCCCAGTAGAACAAACCCTGTTCCTCACTCACTCACCATCCTTCCCCAGTAGAACAAACCCTGTTCCTCACTCACTCACACACCATCCTTCCCCGGTAGAACAAACCCTGTTCCTCACTCACACACCATCCTTCCCCAGTAGAACAAACCCTGTTCCTCACTCACTCACACACCATCCTTCCCCATTAGAACAAACCCTGTTCCTCACTCACACACCATCCTTCCCCAGTAGAACAAACCCTGTTCCTCACTCACTCACTCACCATCCTTCCCCAGTAGAACAAACCCTGTTCCTCACTCACTCACTCACCATCCTTCCCCGGTAGAACAAACCCTGTTCCTCACTCACTCACACACCATCCTTCCCCAGTAGAACAAACCCTGTTCCTCACTCACACACCATCCTTCCCCAGTAGAACAAACCCTGTTCCTCACTCACTCACACACCATCCTTCCCCAGTAGAACAAACCCTGTTCCTCACTCACTCACACACCATCCTTCCCCAGTAGAACAAACCCTGTTCCTCACTCACACACCATCCTTCCCCAGTAGAACAAACCCTGTTCCTCACTCACTCACCATCCTTCCCCAGTAGAACAAACCCTGTTCCTCACTCACTCACACACCATCCTTCCCCGGTAGAACAAACCCTGTTCCTCACTCACTCACCATCCTTCCCCGGTAGAACAAACCCTGTTCCTCACTCACACACCATCCTTCCCCAGTAGAACAAACCCTGTTCCTCACTCACTCACACACCATCCTTCCCCAGTAGAACAAACCCTGTTCCTCACTCACACACCATCCTTCCCCAGTAGAACAAACCCTGTTCCTCACTCACACACCATCCTTCCCCAGTAGAACAAACCCTGTTCCTCACTCACACACCATCCTTCCCCAGTAGAACAAACCCTGTTCCTCACTCACTCACACACCATCCTTCCCCAGTAGAACAAACCCTGTTCCTCACTCACACACCATCCTTCCCCAGTAGAACAAACCCTGTTCCTCACTCACACACCATCCTTCCCCAGTAGAACAAACCCTGTTCCTCACTCACACACCATCCTTCCCCAGTAGAACAAACCCTGTTCCTCACTCACACACCATCCTTCCCCAGTAGAACAAACCCTGTTCCTCACTCACACACCATCCTTCCCCAGTAGAACAAACCCTGTTCCTCACTCACACACCATCCTTCCCCAGTAGAACAAACCCTGTTCCTCACTCACACACCATCCTTCCCCAGTAGAACAAACCCTGTTCCTCACTCACACACCATCCTTCCCCAGTAGAACAAACCCTGTTCCTCACTCACACACCATCCTTCCCCAGTAGAACAAACCCTGTTCCTCACTCACACACCATCCTTCCCCAGTAGAACAAACCCTGTTCCTCACTCACACACCATCCTTCCCCAGTAGAACAAACCCTGTTCCTCACTCACACACCATCCTTCCCCAGTAGAACAAACCCTGTTCCTCACTCACACACCATCCTTCCCCAGTAGAACAAACCCTTCACAGAACAAACCCTGTTCCTCACTCACACACCATCCTTCCCCAGTAGAACAAACCCTGTTCCTCACTCACACACCATCCTTCCCCAGTAGAACAAACCCTGTTCCTCACTCACACACATCCTTCCCCAGTAGAACAAACCCTGTTCCTCACTCACACACCATCCTTCCCCAGTAGAACAAACCCTGTTCCTCACTCACACACCATCCTTCCCCAGTAGAACAAACCCTGTTCCTCACTCACACACCATCCTTCCCCAGTAGAACAAACCCTGTTCCTCACTCACACACCATCCTTCCCCAGTAGAACAAACCCTGTTCCTCACTCACACACCATCCTTCCCCAGTAGAACAAACCCTGTTCCTCACTCACACACCATCCTTCCCCAGTAGAACAAACCCTGTTCCTCACTCACACACCATCTTCCCCAGTAGAACAAACCCTGTTCCTCACTCACACACCATCCTTCCCCAGTAGAACAAACCCTGTTCCTCACTCACACACCATCCTTCCCCAGTAGAACAAACCCTGTTCCTCACTCACACACCATCCTTCCCCAGTAGAACAAACCCTGTTCCTCACTCACACACCATCCTTCCCCAGTAGAACAAACCCTGTTCCTCACTCACACACCATCCTTCCCCAGTAGAACAAACCCTGTTCCTCACTCACACACCATCCTTCCCCAGTAGAACAAACCCTGTTCCTCACTCACACACCATCCTTCCCCAGTAGAACAAACCCTGTTCCTCACTCACACACCATCCTTCCCCAGTAGAACAAACCCTGTTCCTCACTCACACACCATCCTTCCCCAGTAGAACAAACCCTGTTCCTCACTCACACACCATCCTTCCCCAGTAGAACAAACCCTGTTCCTCACTCACACACCATCCTTCCCCAGTAGAACAAACCCTGTTCCTCACTCACTCACACACCATCCTTCCCCAGTAGAACAAACCCTGTTCCTCACTCACACACCATCCTTCCCCAGTAGAACAAACCCTGTTCCTCACTCACACACCATCCTTCCCCAGTAGAACAAACCCTGTTCCTCACTCACACACCATCCTTCCCCAGTAGAACAAACCCTGTTCCTCACTCACACACCATCCTTCCCCAGTAGAACAAACCCTGTTCCTCACTCACACACCATCCTTCCCCAGTAGAACAAACCCTGTTCCTCACTCACACACCATCCTTCCCCAGTAGAACAAACCCTGTTCCTCACTCACACACCATCCTTCCCCAGTAGAACAAACCCTGTTCCTCACTCACACACCATCCTTCCCCAGTAGAACAAACCCTGTTCCTCACTCACACACCATCCTTCCCCAGTAGAACAAACCCTGTTCCTCACTCACTCACACACCATCCTTCCCCAGTAGAACAAACCCTGTTCCTCACTCACACACCATCCTTCCCCAGTAGAACAAACCCTGTTCCTCACTCACACACCATCCTTCCCCAGTAGAACAAACCCTGTTCCTCACTCACACACCATCCTTCCCCAGTAGAACAAACCCTGTTCCTCACTCACACACCATCCTTCCCCAGTAGAACAAACCCTGTTCCTCACTCACACACCATCCTTCCCCAGTAGAACAAACCCTGTTCCTCACTCACACACCATCCTTCCCCAGTAGAACAAACCCTGTTCCTCACTCACACACCATCCTTCCCCAGTAGAACAAACCCTGTTCCTCACTCACACACCATCCTTCCCCAGTAGAACAAACCCTGTTCCTCACTCACACACCATCCTTCCCCAGTAGAACAAACCCTGTTCCTCACTCACACACCATCCTTCCCCAGTAGAACAAACCCTGTTCCTCACTCACACACCATCCTTCCCCAGTAGAACAAACCCTGTTCCTCACTCACACACCATCCTTCCCCAGTAGAACAAACCCTGTTCCTCACTCACACACCATCCTTCCCCAGTAGAACAAACCCTGTTCCTCACTCACACACCATCCTTCCCCAGTAGAACAAACCCTGTTCCTCACTCACACACCATCCTTCCCCAGTAGAACAAACCCTGTTCCTCACTCACACACCATCCTTCCCCAGTAGAACAAACCCTGTTCCTCACTCACTCACACACCATCCTTCCCCAGTAGAACAAACCCTGTTCCTCACTCACACACCATCCTTCCCCAGTAGAACAAACCCTGTTCCTCACTCACACACCATCCTTCCCCAGTAGAACAAACCCTGTTCCTCACTCACACACCATCCTTCCCCAGTAGAACAAACCCTGTTCCTCACTCACTCACACACCATCCTTCCCCAGTAGAACAAACCCTGTTCCTCACTCACTCACACACCATCCTTCCCCAGTAGAACAAACCCTGTTCCTCACTCACACACCATCCTTCCCCAGTAGAACAAACCCTGTTCCTCACTCACACACCATCCTTCCCCAGTAGAACAAACCCTGTTCCTCACTCACACACCATCCTTCCCCAGTAGAACAAACCCTGTTCCTCACTCACTCACACACCATCCTTCCCCAGTAGAACAAACCCTGTTCCTCACTCACTCACACACCATCCTTCCCCAGTAGAACAAACCCTGTTCCTCACTCACACACCATCCTTCCCCAGTAGAACAAACCCTGTTCCTCACTCACACACCATCCTTCCCCAGTAGAACAAACCCTGTTCCTCACTCACTCACACACCATCCTTCCCCAGTAGAACAAACCCTGTTCCTCACTCACACACCATCCTTCCCCAGTAGAACAAACCCTGTTCCTCACTCACTCACACACCATCCTTCCCCAGTAGAACAAACCCTGTTCCTCCTCACTCACACACCATCCTTCCCCAGTAGAACAAACCCTGTTCCTCACTCACACACCATCCTTCCCCAGTAGAACAAACCCTGTTCCTCACTCACTCACACACCATCCTTCCCCAGTAGAACAAACCCTGTTCCTCACTCACTCACACACCATCCTTCCCCAGTAGAACAAACCCTGTTCCTCACTCACTCACACACCATCCTTCCCCAGTAGAACAAACCCTGTTCCTCACTCACACACCATCCTTCCCCAGTAGAACAAACCCTGTTCCTCACTCACACACCATCCTTCCCCAGTAGAACAAACCCTGTTCCTCACTCACACACCATCCTTCCCCTCACTCACTCACACACCATCCTTCCCCAGTAGAACAAACCCTGTTCCTCACTCACACACCATCCTTCCCCAGTAGAACAAACCCTGTTCCTCACTCACACACCATCCTTCCCCAGTAGAACAAACCCTGTTCCTCACTCACACACCATCCTTCCCCAGTAGAACAAACCCTGTTCCTCACTCACACACCATCCTTCCCCAGTAGAACAAACCCTGTTCCTCACTCACTCACACACCATCCTTCCCCAGTAGAACAAACCCTGTTCCTCACTCACACACCATCCTTCCCCAGTAGAACAAACCCTGTTCCTCACTCACTCACACACCATCCTTCCCCAGTAGAACAAACCCTGTTCCTCACTCACACACCATCCTTCCCCAGTAGAACAAACCCTGTTCCTCACTCACTCACACACCATCCTTCCCCAGTAGAACAAACCCTGTTCCTCACACACACCATCCGTCCCCAGTAGAACAAACCCTGTTCCTCACTCACTCACACACCATCCTTCCCCGGTAGAACAAACCCTGTTCCTCCCTTCACCAGCACACTATCCTTCCCCAGTAGAACCCTGTTCCACACTCACTCACACACCATCCTTCCCCAGTAGAACAAACCCTGTTCCTCACTCACACACCATACTTCCCCAGTAGAACAAACCCTGTTCCTCACTCACTCACACACCATCCTTCCCCAGTAGAACAAACCCTGTTCCTCACTCACACACCATCCTTCCCCAGTAGAACAAACCCTGTTCCTCACTCACTCACACACCATCCTTCCCCAGTAGAACAAACCCTGTTCCTCACTCACACACCATCCTTCCCCAGTAGAACAAACCCTGTTCCTCACTCACTCACACACCATCCTTCCCCAGTAGAACAAACCCTGTTCCTCACTCACACACCATCCTTCCCCAGTAGAACAAACCCTGTTCCTCACTCACTCACACACCATCCTTCCCCAGTAGAACAAACCCTGTTCCTCACTCACACACCATCCTTCCCCAGTAGAACAAACCCTGTTCCTCACTCACTCACACACCATCCTTCCCCAGTAGAACAAACCCTGTTCCTCACTCACACACCATCCTTCCCCAGTAGAACAAACCCTGTTCCTCACTCACACACCATCCTTCCCCAGTAGAACAAACCCTGTTCCTCACTCACACACCATCCTTCCCCAGTAGAACAAACCCTGTTCCTCACTCACTCACACACCATCCTTCCCCAGTAGAACAAACCCTGTTCCTCACTCACACACCATCCTTCCCCAGTAGAACAAACCCTGTTCCTCACTCACTCACACACCATCCTTCCCCAGTAGAACAAACCCTGTTCCTCACTCACACACCATCCTTCCCCAGTAGAACAAACCCTGTTCCTCACTCACACACCATCCTTCCCCAGTAGAACAAACCCTGTTCCTCACTCACTCACCATCCTTCCCCAGTAGAACCCTGTTCCTCACTCACACACCATCCTTCCCCAGTAGAACAAACCCTGTTCCTCACTCACTCACACACCATCCTTCCCCAGTAGAACAAACCCTGTTCCTCACTCACACACCATCCTTCCCCAGTAGAACAAACCCTGTTCCTCACTCACACACCATCCTTCCCCAGTAGAACAAACCCTGTTCCTCACTCACTCACACACCATCCTTCCCCAGTAGAACAAACCCTGTTCCTCACTCACACACCATCCTTCCCCAGTAGAACAAACCCTGTCCTCCTCACTCACACACCATCCTTCCCCAGTAGAACAAACCCTGTTCCTCACTCACACACCATCCTTCCCCAGTAGAACAAACCCTGTTCCTCACTCACTCACACACCATCCTTCCCCAGTAGAACAAACCCTGTTCCTCACTCACACACCATCCTTCCCCAGTAGAACAAACCCTGTCCTCACTCACTCACACACCATCCTTCCCCAGTAGAACAAACCCTGTTCCTCACTCACACACCATCCTTCCCCAGTAGAACAAACCCTGTTCCTCACTCACTCACACACCATCCTTCCCCAGTAGAACAAACCCTGTTCCTCACTCACACACCATCCTTCCCCAGTAGAACAAACCCTGTTCCTCACTCACTCACACACCATCCTTCCCCAGTAGAACAAACCCTGTTCCTCACTCACACACCATCCTTCCCCAGTAGAACAAACCCTGTTCCTCACTCACACACCATCCTTCCCCAGTAGAACAAACCCTGTTCACTCACTCACACACCATCCTTCCCCAGTAGAACAAACCCTGTTCCTCACTCACACACCATCCTTCCCCAGTAGAACAAACCCTGTTCCTCACTCACACACCATCCTTCCCCAGTAGAACAAACCCTGTTCCTCACTCACACACCATCCTTCCCCAGTAGAACAAACCCTGTTCCTCACTCACACACCATCCTTCCCCAGTAGAACAAACCCTGTTCCTCACTCACACACCATCCTTCCCCAGTAGAACAAACCCTGTTCCTCACTCACTCACACACCATCCTTCCCCAGTAGAACAAACCCTGTTCCTCACTCACACACCATCCTTCCCCAGTAGAACAAACCCTGTTCCTCACTCACACACCATCCTTCCCCAGTAGAACAAACCCTGTTCCTCACTCACACACCATCCTTCCCCAGTAGAACAAACCCTGTTCCTCACTCACACACCATCCTTCCCCAGTAGAACAAACCCTGTTCCTCACTCACACACCATCCTTCCCCAGTAGAACAAACCCTGTTCCTCACTCACACACCATCCTTCCCCAGTAGAACAAACCCTGTTCCTCACTCACACACCATCCTTCCCCAGTAGAACAAACCCTGTTCCTCACTCACACACCATCCTTCCCCAGTAGAACAAACCCTGTTCCTCACTCACACACCATCCTTCCCCAGTAGAACAAACCCTGTTCCTCACTCACACACCATCCTTCCCCAGTAGAACAAACCCTGTTCCTCACTCACACACCATCCTTCCCCAGTAGAACAAACCCTGTTCCTCACTCACACACCATCCTTCCCCAGTAGAACAAACCCTGTTCCTCACTCACACACCATCCTTCCCCAGTAGAACAAACCCTGTTCCTCACTCACACACCATCCTTCCCCAGTAGAACAAACCCTGTTCCTCACTCACACACCATCCTTCCCCAGTAGAACAAACCCTGTTCCTCACTCACACACCATCCTTCCCCAGTAGAACAAACCCTGTTCCTCACTCACACACCATCCTTCCCCAGTAGAACAAACCCTGTTCCTCACTCACACACCATCCTTCCCCAGTAGAACAAACCCTGTTTCACTCACTCACACACCATCCTTCCCCAGTAGAACAAACCCTGTTCCTCACTCACACACCATCCTTCCCCAGTAGAACAAACCCTGTTCCTCACTCACACACCATCCTTCCCCAGTAGAACAAACCCTGTTCCTCACTCACACACCATCCTTCCCCAGTAGAACAAACCCTGTTCCTCACTCACACACCATCCTTCCCCAGTAGAACAAACCCTGTTCCTCACTCACACACCATCCTTCCCCAGTAGAACAAACCCTGTTCCTCACTCACACACCATCCTTCCCCAGTAGAACAAACCCTGTTCCTCACTCACACACCATCCTTCCCCAGTAGAACAAACCCTGTTCCTCACTCACACACCATCCTTCCCCAGTAGAACAAACCCTGTTCCTCACTCACACACCATCCTTCCCCAGTAGAACAAACCCTGTTCCTCACTCACACACCATCCTTCCCCAGTAGAACAAACCCTGTTCCTCACTCACTCACACACCATCCTTCCCCAGTAGAACAAACCCTGTTCCTCACTCACACACCATCCTTCCCCAGTAGAACAAACCCTGTTCCTCACTCACACACCATCCTTCCCCAGTAGAACAAACCCTGTTCCTCACTCACAAACCATCCTTCCCCAGTAGAACAAACCCTGTTCCTCACTCACACACCATCCTTCCCCAGTAGAACAAACCCTGTTCCTCACTCACACACCATCCTTCCCCAGTAGAACAAACCCTGTTCCTCACGCACACACCATCCTTCCCCGGTAGAACAAACCCTGTTCCTCACGCACACACCATCCTTCCCCAGTAGAACAAACCCTGTTCCTCACTCACTCACACACCATCCTTCCCCAGTAGAACCCTGTTCCTCACTCACACACCATCCTTCCCCAGTAGAACAAACCCTGTTCCTCACTCACTCACACACCATCCTTCCCCGGTAGAACAAACCCTGTTCCTCACTCACTCACACACCATCCTTCCCCAGTAGAACAAACCCTGTTCCTCACTCACACACCATCCTTCCCCAGTAGAACAAACCCTGTTCCTCACTCACACACCATCCTTCCCCAGTAGAACAAACCCTGTTCCTCACTCACTCACACACCATCCTTCCCCAGTAGAACAAACCCTGTTCCTCACTCACTCACACACCATCCTTCCCCAGTAGAACAAACCCTGTTCCTCACTCACTCACACACCATCCTTCCCCAGTAGAACAAACCCTGTTCCTCACTCACTCACACACCATCCTTCCCCAGTAGAACAAACCCTGTTCCTCACTCACTCACACACCATCCTTCCCCAGTAGAACAAACCCTGTTCCTCACTCACACACCATCCTTCCCCAGTAGAACAAACCCTGTTTCACTCACTCACACACCATCCTTCCCCAGTAGAACAAACCCTGTTCCTCACTCACTCACACACCATCCTTCCCCAGTAGAACAAACCCTGTTCCTCACTCACACACCATCCTTCCCCAGTAGAACAAACCCTGTTCCTCACTCACACACCATCCTTCCCCAGTAGAACAAACCCTGTTCCTCACTCACACACCATCCTTCCCCAGTAGAACAAACCCTGTTCCTCACTCACACACCATCCTTCCCCAGTAGAACAAACCCTGTTCCTCACTCACACACCATCCTTCCCCAGTAGAACAAACCCTGTTCCTCACTCACACACCATCCTTCCCCAGTAGAACAAACCCTGTTCCTCACTCACACACCATCCTTCCCCAGTAGAACAAACCCTGTCCTCCTCACTCACACACCATCCTTCCCCAGTAGAACAAACCCTGTTCCTCACTCACTCACACACCATCCTTCCCCAGTAGAACAAACCCTGTTCCTCACTCACACACCATCCTTCCCCAGTAGAACAAACCCTGTTCCTCACTCACTCACACACCATCCTTCCCCAGTAGAACAAACCCTGTTCCTCACTCACTCACACACCATCCTTCCCCAGTAGAACAAACCCTGTTCCTCACTCACACACCATCCTTCCCCAGTAGAACAAACCCTGTTCCTCACTCACTCACACACCATCCTTCCCCAGTAGAACAAACCCTGTTCCTCACTCACACACCATCCTTCCCCAGTAGAACAAACCCTGTTCCTCACTCACTCACACACCATCCTTCCCCAGTAGAACAAACCCTGTTCCTCACTCACTCACACACCATCCTTCCCCAGTAGAACAAACCCTGTTCCTCACTCACACACCATCCTTCCCCGGTAGAACAAACCCTGTTCCTCACTCACTCACACACCATCCTTCCCCAGTAGAACAAACCCTGTTCCTCACTCACACACCATCCTTCCCCGGTAGAACAAACCCTGTTCCTCACTCACACACCATCCTTCCCCAGTAGAACAAACCCTGTTCCTCACTCACACACCATCCTTCCCCGGTAGAACAAACCCTGTTCCTCACTCACACACACACACAGACACACACACACACACACACACACACACACACACACACACACACACACTCACTCACTCACTCACTCAAAATCTCGCAAAGATTTGTGACTTACAAACCCGGGTCTCCAACCATCAGGTCTGACTTCTGGATTTCCAATCAACCGTCCGGCTTTCATTTTTAGTACTGACCCAGAACTCGCTGATCGCTTGTTTGATTCGAGTTACAGTGTGGAACAGGTGCTGGTGCATGCTCTTTGGCCGAGTGGAGAAGGGGGTTTTTGAGTACATTGGCTGCTTTACTAAGGCAGCGAGAATTTTTGACAGGTATCATGGAGGTGAGACTTGCTCCTGTGACGGAGTGGGAAATGGCCGTAGTGATTTAACTTTTCTGTGTTTCATTAACTATTTAATTTATTGACTGATTCTTCAGGAACAGTTCCTAATTTGGGGTTTCATTCATTCAAAGTTTATTTATTTATGCAGGGATACGGTATGGAACAGGCACTTCCAACCCACTGAGCCGCACCAGCCTGCAACTCACCGATTTGACCTTAACCAAATCACAGGACAATTTACAATGACCCATCAACCTACTAACCGGTATGTCTGCGGACCGTGGGAGGAAACTGGACCACTCGGAGGAAATGGTTAGACACACAAGTACATACGAACTTTCTCACGGAGGATGCAGGAATTGAACTACAAACTCAAATGACTCGACCTCTTATAGCACCTGCACTAACCACTGCACTTACCATGGTGCCCAGTGACGAATGAGGACCATGGATGAAGATCTGAACTCCAGACTCACCAACAGCATGAACCAGTCACTGGACCTCAAACTACAGTCTTGTCCATTTGCATATGCTGCGGGTGGGGGATGTGGGAGCAGTCACTGTCACTCGTGCCTCATGTAAACAGAAAAATCCCCAGCACCCAGTGCCGACTGTTACCCAGTACACAGACAGCTCTCCCTACAGCCTGCCTTAGATTGGAACAACTGGGTTATATCTGCTCACCTCGTGGCCATTTTCTGAATTAGAATTCGGTTTAATATCACTGGCATATGTTGTGAAATTTATTGTTTTGTGGCAGCAGTATATAATAATAAAAATACTATAAATTACAATAAGTATATATAAAAAAATAAGTTAAATAAGCGCAAAAAGAGAGCAAAAGAAGAAGAAAGAAAAAAATCAGTGAGGTCTTGTTCATGGGTTCATTGTCCATTTAGAAATCTGAAGACAGAGGGGAAGAAGCTGTCATGAAATGTTCAGTGTGTGTCTTCAGGCTCCTGTACCTCCCTGATGGTAGCAATGAGAAGAGGGCGTGTCCTGGGTCTGGGTAATGGGGCTCCTAAGTGATGGAGAGTTTCTATACAACTCTGACTGAGTGTTCAGAGAGAGGGAAATTACTCACCGCGACCGCACTATTGGGGTCCATTCCTGTCACGAGCACCCCCGCCTCACCCTGCAGCCTGAATCCCTGTTCCCAATCTCCCGGCTTCAGGTGGATCTTGCGAGGGGCTGTCCACTGCTGCTTGGCTGAGAAGAGAGTTGGTGGGCCCTGCCAGAGAGAATTGCAGACATGGTAACAGAGTATGAGACACGGAACCACTTCAGTTTGAAGTTGTTCACACCAAACATCAGAATGGAGGAGAAATTTACTCAGGAGATGGACAGAGTCTACAGAAGTGAGGCAAGGTGGTGTCAACTTCATGAACCCTCTCCAGATTACAGAGGAGGAGGTTCTTGTTGTCCTGAGGCAAATCAGGGTGGATCACAATCCCCAGAGCCTGACAAGATGTTTACTCGAACTCTGTGGGAGGCAAGTGCAGGAACTGCCAGGGCCCTAGCAGAGATAGTTAAATTGTCCTTAGCGACAGGTGAGGTACCAGAGGATAGCCAATGTTGTCCCACTGTTGAAAAAATAAACCAGAAATTTATAGGCGGGTGAACCTAACATCAGTAGTGGGAAAGTTTATGCAACGCATTCTAAGGGACCGGGTATATAAGTATTTGGACAGACATGGACAGATTCAGGATAGTCAGCATGGCTTTGTGTGTGGTGGGTCACGTCTAACCAATCTTGTAGAGTTTTTCAAGGAAGCTACCAGGAAAATGGATGAAGGCAGTACACGTTGTCTGCATGGACTTTAGTAAGGCATTTGACAAGGTCCCACATGGGAGGCAGGTCAAGAAGGGTCCGTCACTTGGCATTCAAGATGAGGTAGTAAATTGCATTATACTTTGGCTTTGTGGGAGGGTGGTAGTAGATGGTCACCTCTCTGACTGGAAGCCTGTGACCAGTGGTGTGCCACAGGGATCGGTGCTGGGTCCATTGTTTGTCATCTATATCAATGATCTGGATGATAATGTGGTAAATTGGATAGCAAATTTGCAGATGACATCAAGGTTTGGGGTGTAGCGGACAGTGAGGAAGGCTATCATGGCTTGCAAAGGGATCTGGATCAGCTGGAAAAATGGGCTGAAAAATGGCAAACGGAATTTAATGCAGGCAAGTGCGAGGTGTCGCACTTTGAGTAGGACCAACCAGTGTAGGTCTTAACAGTGAATGGTAGGGCACTGAGGAGTGTGGTAGAACAAAGGGATCTGGGAATACAGGTCCATAATTCATTGAAAGTGGCGTCATAGGTAGATAGAGTTATAAAGAAAGCTTTTGGCACATTGGCCTTTGTACGTCAATGTATTGAGTATAGGAGATGGAATGTTATGTTGAAGTTGTATTGGACATTGGTGAGGCCTAATTTGGAGTATTGTGTGTAGTTTTGGTCACCTACCTACAGGAAAGATGTAAATGAGGTTGAAAGAGTTCAGAGAAAATTTACAAGGATGTTGCAGGGTCTGGAGGACCTGAGTTATAAGGAAAGATTGAAAAGGTTAGAACTTTATTCCTTGGAATGTAGAAGATTGAGGGGAGGTATACAAAATTGTGAGGGGTATCGATAGGGTAAATGCAAACAGGCTTTTTCCACTGAGGTTGGGTGGGACTACAACCAGAGGTCATGGGTTAAGGGTGAAGGTGAGAAGTGGAAAGGTGAAGGGGAAACTTCTTCACTCACAGGGTTGTGAGAGTGTGGAATGAGCTGCCTGCGCAAGTGGTGCGTGCGGACTCGATTTCAACATTGAAGCCAAGTTTGGATAGGTACAGGGATGGCAGGGGTATGGAGGGCTATGGTACTGGTGCAGGTCGATGGGAATAGGCAGATTACGTGGTTTCGGTATGGACTAGATGGGCCGAAGGGCATGTTTCTGAGCTGTACTTTTCCATGACTCTAAATGACTTTGACCGTGGAATGATTGCTACGGCCAGGCAGGTTCAAGCTGGGAGGGAGGCAGCAGTAATACAACAGTAGTGTGCAGAAGTTTCTGGAACCTTGCTGTGCTAGTGGGTGAGTGAGGGTGTCCAGCTTGACCCCATCTCTGTCAGTGAAACGAGGTGCTAGTGGAATTGTCACAGGTTTCAAGGCAGGTACGGAAAGGAACAAGTAGGGGTCCTGAATTGGGGTGAAAACTACTAGAGGAACTCAGTATCTGTGGAACAAAAGAATGGTCAACGTGACAACACAGGCACATGACAGGGTGGCCTTCAGAGGTTCCAGCACTGTGTAAGAGGCGTAGATTGACTGAGACTTTTCCCCAGGATGAAAAATGGCTAACACCAGGCAGGCATTAATTTTGGGGAGATTGGAGGAAAGTATGGGGAGACGATAGAGGTAAGATGTTACACAGAAAGTGGTGATAGAGGCAGGTACACTAGGGACATTTAAGAGACTTTTAGACAGACACATGGATAACAGAACAATGGAGGGAAGGGTTAGATTGATCTTAGAGTAAGTTAAAAGGTTAGCAGAACATCTTGGACCAAAGGGCCTGTACTGTTCCATATTGAATATTAAAGATAGGATGTTATGTAACAACACAGTTTACGTACCAGCTTTTGGAAGAAGTCAACCACTTTCACATTGGACAACAGCAGCTTCACCGTCTCAGTCTGCTGCCTGCTTCTGCCTGTAGGGTGTAAACATTGAGACAGGGACTGACAACCAGGCTGGGGTCAGAGTGAGGGAGGGTGGCAGTGACATGGGAACTAGCAGCAAGCCATTCAGCCCTTTGAGATTGCCCCTCTATTCAGGATGATCTGTGCCAGGCCTCGTCTCCTGTGTCCATTCTCTATTGCCTTCAGTTCCTCAACCCTTCAAACTTTTATTTATTTCGGGAGAGAGCACGATAACATCCCACACCACCCAGTTACATCCATGGACCAATTAATCTACCTGTGCATCTTTGGACTGCGGGAGGAAACCCAGGCGGGCACGGGGAGAACGTACAAACTCCTTACAAGCAGTGGCAGGAATGGGATCTACGCCATTGGCACTGTAGTAGCGTTACGCAATCGTGCTGCTCCAACTGATCTAGTCTCTACGATCGAGAACTCCGGCCTCAGCCCTCACCCTCCACCAGAAGTGGTTTGTACACACCTCAGTTTTAACAACCATGTAACCACGTCCGGCTATTCAAGACTGTCCCACTAGTGCAGACTAGTACATCTCCTTCATGTCCCCTCATGACCCGTCCTGCTAAACTCAGATGGCATAACCCGTGGTGACCCTGAGCTTCCAGGAGTTAGCCCAGATACAGAGAGCCGTACCAATTATATTGGGAGCCTCCATCATGTCAAAGTCATCCTCCTGCTCGAGTTCGGCGTACTTGGTGAGAGAACGTTTGTGGGATACTCTGAGAATCTCCTGGATGATGTCCATCTTCCTCAGAGTTTTGCATAGACCCTGAACCCTCAGAGCCTCCTCGTACCCCATGATTGATGACCGCAGATGGGCTTTACCTGTGGACAGATGGAAACATTCAGCCAGGCGGATCAATAAGCACAGTGACGGGGGGTGGTCAGACCGAGGCTTGTGGAAGTTGTGGTAAGGCAAGGATAGATCGCAGACAGCCCAGGCAAGAAAGGTCTTTGAAGAGCAGAGCTTCCCTTTGCACACCAGGGGTCTGGCGAAGAAATAAACGATTCAAAGCACACACACCAATTAAAGGACAATTGCCTTACTAATTTTACCAGAGTTTTATAGAGCTGCATCATAAGAGTCACGATGTAATGATGCAGCTCTATAAAACTCTGGTTAGGCCACACTTGGAGTACTGTGTCCAGTTCTGGTCACCTCACTATAGGAAGGATGTGGAAGCATTGGAAAGGGTACAGAGGAGATTTACCAGGATGCTGCCTGGTTTAGAAAGTATGCATTATGATCAGAGATTAAGGGAGCTAGGGCTTTACTCTTTGGAGAGGAGGAGGATGAGAGGAGACATGATAGAGGTGTACAAGATAATCAGAGGAATAGATAGAGTGGATAGCCAGCGCCTCTTCCCCAGGGCACCACTGCTCAATACAAGAGGACATGGCTTTAAGGCAAGGGGTGGGAAGTTCAAGGGGGATATTAGAGGAAGGTTTTTTACTCAGAGAGTGGTTGGTGCGTGGAATGCACTGCCTGAGTCAGTGGTGGAGGCAGATACACTAGTGAAGTTTAAGAGACTACTAGACAGGTATATGGAGGAATTTAAGGTGGGCGGTTATATGGGAGGCAGGGTCTGAGGGTTGGCACAACATTGTGGGCCGAAGGGCCTGTACTGTGCTGTACTATTCTATATTCTATTATTGGTTGTCAGCTTGTACTTTCTATTGACTCTATAACACCTGTATTGTGAATAGTGATTGATTTTGCAAGTAAGAAATTAAAACGTACACAATTTACCAAATCAACATACACAAAGTCCTAGAGGAACTCAGCAGTTCAGGCTTATCCCTGGAAATGAGTAAACAGTTGATCTTTCGAGCCGAGGCCCTTCTTCGCGGCCAGAAAGGAAGGGGAAAACACCAGAATAAAAAGGGAGGGGAATGAGGCTAGCTAGAAGGTGGTAGGCGAAGCCAGGTGGGTGGGAAAGGTAAAGGGCTGGAGCGGAAGGAATCTGATTGGTGAGGAGAGTGGTGGACCATACCAGGAAGGGAAGTGGGGGTGGGGGCACCAAAGGGGGAGGGGGTGAAGGTGATAGGCAGTCAGGAAGAAGAGGCCAGAGTGGGGAATAGACAAAAGGAGGCAGGGAAGGACTTTTTTTTAAACCAAAAGGTATTGCTTCTCCACCTTGTGCACAAGAGAACATGGATCAACATGTCAGAACTGGAATGGGAACTGGAATTAAAATATTGGGCTACCAGGAAGTTCCACTTCTGACAGATGAAGTGAGGTGCTCGACGAAGCGGTCCCCAAATTTACAACGGGCCTCACTAATGTAGCGAAAGCCACATCAGGAGCATCAGATACAATAGCTGATCGCAGCAGATTCACAGGTGGAGTGCTGCAGGTGAACTCTTCAGGGCCCTGCAGGGAGGTGAGGGAGCAGCTGAATGCGCAGGTGAAGCATGTTGGCCACTTTCAGGGATAAGTGCCGGGATGGAGATCAGTAGGGAGGGATGAATGAACAAAGGAATTGTGAAATTTACCAAATGGTCAATACCTCCAACTGAGAAGCCAATTCTGTATAAAAATAGCAGTTTTTGCTTCAGACTTTAGAACAGTGTGGGTAACAGGGGGCCGTGCTGTTCTCCCAGTGCACATGGAAAATAAAATGTGGTTGAGTGTGTCTGTGGCTGTGCGTCTGTGTCTATGTCTGTGTATCTGTCTCTGTGTCCATGTCTGCATGTGTGTCTGCATTTCCGTGCGTCTCTGTGCATGTTTGTACGTGTGTGTTTGTGTATCTGTCTCTGTGTGTCTGTGTCTGCGTGTGTGTCTGTGTTTCTGTGCGCGTCTGTGTATCTGTCTGTGTGTCCGTGTCTGCATGCGTGTTTGTGTTTCTGTGCATGTGTGTCTGTGTATCCATGTCTGCGTGTCTGTGCGTCTCTGGGTCTGTGCGCATGTGTCTGTGCGTCTCTGGGTTTGTGCGCATGTGTGTGTGTGTCCCGTTATTTTCTTTTATTATTGGTGACGAGAGCAGAGCCTTGGAGAGGATGCAGGAAGACTCCAGTGTGATTTGGACAGGACAAAGTAATGGGCAAATACCTGGCGGTGTAGTGGATGAGTGACAGCCTAACTCTGGTGGCAATAACAGGAAGGCAGCTTCTTATCTGCAAGGTAATTGGAAAATCGGTTCTTATGCACCCACTGAAGGAAAGCATGCTAACGATTAAAAAGGCAATTTGCACATTATTCAAAGCACAAGGATTTGGGCAGAGGAGGAGGAGGGATGTCTTTCTGCAACAGCACAGCCTTGCGGAGCTACACTGTACTGTTTGCAGTTTCTGTCTCCATATCTGAGGAAAGATGTTCTTGCTGTGGAAGGAGTTTAGCACGAGTTCCCCCAATGGGAGAACTGAGAGTTCAGGAATGTCTGAAACCCCACTGCCATCAACTCCTACCCCAGCACGAGATCAAACACGAATCCTGACCAGATGCCTGACATGTTGACACGTGGCCTGGGCACTAGCCTTACCGAGCCGTTGTCGTTGCTCTTTGAACCGGAGGACGGTGAGAGGGGTCAGTCCCTCAGGCATCTGCTGGTAGAGGTCAGTCAGCACCTTCTCCTGCTGGTCAGTGTCATCGCTGGGGCTCACTGCAACAGGGACAGTACACACTGAGTGTCCTGACACACATTCTGGTTCCCCCTCACTCCAGCAAGCAAGCCCACTCTGCAATCACCTGTCCCCATCACCGACACATCCTTCCCCTGCCTTCGTGACTAACCCGTACCTCAGATGTGCTGGCATTGGAAAGGGTCCAGAGGAGGTTCACGTGAATGATTTCGGTGCTGAGAGCATGAATGTATGAGAAGCATTTGATAGCTCTGGGCCTGGACTCACTGGAATTTAGAAGAATGAGGGAGGATCTCAGTGAAACCTATTTAATATTGCAAGGTCTTGATAGAGTGGATAGAGAGGGGATGTTTTCTCAGAATAAAGGGAGGTCCCTTTAGAACAGAGAAGGGGTGGAATTTCTTCAGCCACAGTGTGGTGAATCTGTGGAATTCACTGCCATGAATGGCTGTGGAAGCCAAGACATTGGGTACTGTACACTTAAAGCAGAGATTGACAGGTTCTTGATTAATCAGGGTGTGAAAGGCTACAGAGGGAAGGCGGGAGAATGGAGTTGAGAGGGGTTGGCCAAGCCATGAAGAAATGGCAGAAAAGACGACATCTGAAAGGCCTAATTTTCCTCCGAGGTCTTATTGTCACTACCAAAACATCCCTCAGGTTGAGCAACTGCCCTCAACACTGCAATCACCCCCCACACTACAGTCACTGCTCCCCCCTACAGATCTGACCCACACCCTGGTGACCAACCCTCCCCACACCACAGTCACCGACCCCTATAGATCAATCCCCTCCCCACACAACAGTCATCAACCCCCCAAAAGATCAATCCCCTCCCCACACCACAGTCACCGACCCCTACAGATCAATCCCCTCCCCACACCACAGTCATCAACCCCCCAAAAGATCAATCCCCTCCCCACACCACAGTCACCGACCCCTACAGATCAATCCCCTCCCCACACCACAGTCACCGACCCCTACAGGTCTATCCCCTCCCCACACCACAGTCATCAAACCTCCTACAGATCAATCCCCTCCCCACACCACAGTCACCAACCCCCCTACAGATCAATACCCTCCCCACACCACAGGCACCGACCCCTACAGATCAATCCCCTCCCCACACGACAGTCACCGACCCCCCCCACAGATCAATCCCCTCCCCACACCACAGTCACCGACATCCCCCACAGATCAATCCCCTCCCCACACCACAGTCACCGACCCCCCCCAAAGATCAATCCCCTCCCCACACCACAGTCACCGACCCCTACAGATCAATCCCCTCCCCACACCACAGTCACCGACCCCTACAGATCAATCTCCTCCCCACACCACAGTCACTGACCCCTTCAGATCAATCCCCTCCCCACACCACAGTCACCCACCTCCCTACAGATCAATCCCCTCCCCACACCACAGGCACCGACCCCTACAGATCAATCCCCTCCCCACACCACAGGCACCGACCCCTACAGATCAATCCCCTCCCCACACCACAGTCATCAAACCCCCTACAGATCAATCCCCTCCCCACACCACAGTCACCGACCCCCCTACAGATCAATCCCCTCCCCTCACCACAGTCACCGACCCCTACAGATCAATCCCCTCCCCACACGACAGTCACCGACCCCCCCACAGATCCCCTCCCCACACCACAGTCACCGACCCCCCTACAGATCAATCCCCTCCCCACACCACAGTCATCAACCCCTACAGATCAATCCCCTCCCCACACCACAGTCACTGACCCCTACAGATCAATCCCCTCCCCACACCACAGTCACCGACCCCTATAGATCAATCCCCTCCCCACACCACAGTCATCAACCCCCCAAAAGATCAATCCCCTCCCCACACCACAGTCACCGACCCCTACAGATCAATCTCCTCCCCACACCACAGTCACTGACCCCTACAGATCACTCCACTCCCCACAGCACAGTCACCGACCCCTACAGATCAATCCCCTCCCCACACCACAGTCATGAATCCCCCTACAGATCAATCCCCTCCCCACACCACAGTCACTGACCCCTATAGATCAATCCCCTCCCCACACCACAGGCACCGACCCCTACAGATCAATCCCCTCCCCACAGGACAGTCACCGACCCCTACAGATCAATCCCCTCCCCACACCACAGTCACCGACCCCCCTACAGATCAATCCCCTCCCCACACCACAGTCACCGACCCCTACAGATCAATCCCCTCCCCACACGACAGTCACCGACCCCCCCACAGATCAATCCCCTCCCCACACCACAGTCACCGACCCCCCTACAGATCAATCCCCTCCCCACACCACAGTCATCAACCCCTACAGATCAATCCCCTCCCCACACCACAGTCACCGACCCCTACAGGTCTATCCCCTCCCCACACCACAGTCATCAAACCCCCTACAGATCAATCCCCTCCCCACACCACAGGCACCGACCCCTACAGATCAATCCCCTCCCCACACCACAGTCACCGACCCCTACAGATCAATCTCCTCCCCACACCACAGTCATCAACCCCCCAAAAGATCAATCCCCTCCCCACACCACAGTCACCGACCCCCCTACAGATCAATCCCCTCCCCACACCACAGTCATCGACCGCTACAGATCAATCTCCTCCCCACACCACAGTCACTGACCCCTACAGATCAATCCCCTCCCCACAACACAGTCATCAACCCCCCTACAGATCAATCCCCTCCCCACACCACAGGCACCGACCCCTACAGATCAATCCCCTCCCCACACCACAGTCACCGACCCCCCAACAGATCAATCCCCTCCCCACACCACAGGCACCGACCCCTACAGATCAATCCCCTCCCCACAGCACAGTCACCGACCCCTACAGATCAATCCCCTCCCCACACCACAGTCATGAACCCCCCTACAGATCAATCCCCTCCCCACACCACAGTCACTGACCCCTATAGATCAATCCCCTCCCCTCACCACAGTCACCGACCCCCCACAGATCAATCCCCTCACCACACCACAGTCACCAACCCCTATAGATCAATCCCCTCCCCACACCACAGTCATCAACCCCCCAAAAGATCAATCCCCTCCCCACACCACAGTCACCGACCCCCCCACAGATCAATCCCCTCCCCACACCACAGTCATCAACCCCTACAGATCAATCCCCTCCCCACACCACAGTCACCGACTCCCCTACAGACCAATCCCCTCCCCACACCACAGTCACCGACCCCTACAGATCAATCCCCTCCCCACACCACAGTCACTGACCCCTACAAATCAATCCCCTCCCCACACCACAGTCACCGACCCCTATAGATCAATCCCTTCCCCACACCACAGTCATCAACCCCCCAAAAGATCAATCCCCTCCCCACACCACAGTCATCAAACCCCCTACAGATCAATCCCCTCCGCACACCACAGTCACCGACCCCTACAGATCAATCTCCTCCCCACACCACAGTCACCGACCCCCCTACAGATCAATCCCCTCCCCACACCACAGGCACCGACCCATACAGATCAATCCCCTCCCCACAGCACAGTCACCGACCCCTACAGATCAATCCCCTCCCCACACCACAGTCACTGACCCCTATAGATCAATCCCCTCCCCACACCACAGTCACCGACCCCTACAGATCAATCCCCTCCCCACACCACAGTCACTGACCCCTACAGATCAATCCCCTCCCCACACCACAGTCACCCACCCCCCTACAGATCAATCCCCTCCCCACACCACAGGCACCGACCCCTACAGATCAATCCCCTCCCCACACCACAGGCACCGACCCCTACAGATCAATCCCCTCCCCACACCACAGTCATCAAACCCCCTACAGATCAATCCCCTCCCCACACCACAGTCACCGACCCCCCTACAGATCAATCCCCTCCCCTCACCACAGTCACCGACCCCTAGATCAATCCCCTCCCCACACGACAGTCACCGACCCCCACACAGATCCCCTCCCCACACCACAGTCACCGAACCCCCTGCAGATCAATCCCCTCGCCACACCACAGTCATCAACCCCTACAGATCAATCCCCTCCCCACACCACAGTCATCAACCCCCCAAAAGATCAATCCCCTCCCCACACCACAGTCCCCTACAGATCAATCTCCTCCCCACACCACAGTCACTGACCCCTACAGATCAATCCCCTCCCCACACCACAGTCACCGACCCCCCCTACAGATCAATCCCCTCCCCACACCACAGGCACCGACCCCTACAGATCAATCCCCTCCCCACACCACAGTCATGAACCCCCCTACAGATCAATCCCCTCCCCACACCACAGTCACTGACCCCTATAGATCAATCCCCTCCCCACACCACAGTCACCGACCCCTACAGATCAATCCCCTCCCCACACCACAGTCACTGACCCCTACAGATCAATCCCCTCCCCACACCACAGTCACCCACCCCCCTACAGATCAATCCCCTCCCCACACCACAGGCACCGACCCCTACAGATCAATCCCCTCCCCACACCACAGGCACCGACCCCTACAGATCAATCCCCTCCCCACACCACAGTCATCAAACCCCCTACAGATCAATCCCCTCCCCACACCACAGTCACCGACCCCCCTACAGATCAATCCCCTCCCCACACCACAGTCACCGACCCCCCTACAGATCAATCCCCTCCCCTCACCACAGTCACCGACCCCTACAGATCAATCCCCTCCCCACACAACAGTCACCGACCCCCACACAGATCCCCTCCCCACACCACAGTCACCGACCCCCCTACAGATCAATCCCCTCCCCACACCACAGTCACTGACCCCTACAGATCAATCCCCTCCCCACACCACAGGCACCGACCCCTACAGATCAATCCCCTCCCCACACCACAGTCATCAAACCCCCTACAGATCAATCCCCTCCCCACACCACAGTCACCGACCCCCCTACAGATCAATCCCCTCCCCTCACCACAGTCACCGACCCCTACAGATCAATCCCCTCCCCACACGACAGTCACCGACCCCCACACAGATCCCCTCCCCACACCACAGTCACCGACCCCCCTACAGATCAATCCCCTCCCCACACCACAGTCATCAACCCCTACAGATCAATCCCCTCCCCACACCACAGTCACTGACCCCTCCAGATCAATCCCCTCCCCACACCACAGTCATCAACCCCTATAGATCAATCCCCTCCCCACACCACAGTCATCAACCCCCCAAAAGATCAATCCCCTCCCCACACCACAGTCACCGACCCCTACAGATCAATCTCCTCCCCACACCACAGTCACTGACCCCTACAGATCAATCCCCTCCCCACACCACAGTCACCGACCCCCCTACAGATCAATCCCCTCCCCACACCACAGGCACCGACCCCTACAGATCAATCCCCTCCCCACACCACAGTCACCGACCCCTACAGATCAATCCCCTCCCCACACCACAGTCATGAATCCCTCTACAGATCAATCCCCTCCCCACACCACAGTCACTGACCCCTATAGATCAATCCCCTCCCCACACCACAGGCACCGACCCCTACAGATCAATCCCCTCCCCACAGGACAGTCACCGACCCCTACAGATCAATCCCCTCCCCACACCACAGTCACCGACCCCCCTACAGATCAATCCCCTCCCCACAACACAGTCACCGACCCCTACAGATCAATCCCCTCCCCACACGACAGTCACCGACCCCCCCACAGATCAATCCCCTCCCCACACCACAGTCACCGACCCCCCTACAGATCAATCCCCTCCCCACACCACAGTCATCAACCCCTACAGATCAATCCCCTCCCCACACCACAGTCACCGACCCCTACAGGTCTATCCCCTCCCCACACCACAGTCATCCAACCCCCGACAGATCAATCCCCTCCCCACACCACAGTCACCGACCCCTATAGATCAATCCCCTCCCCACACCAGTCATCAACCCCCCAAAAGATCAATCCCCTCCCCACACCACAGTCACCGACCCCCCTACAGATCAATCCCCTCCCCACACCACAGTCACCGACCGCTACAGATCAATCTCCTCCCCACACCACAGTCACTGACCCCTACAGATCAATCCCCTCCCCACAACACAGTCATCAACCCCCCTACAGATCAATCCCCTCCCCACACCACCGGCACCGACCCCTAAAGATATATCACCTCCCCACACAACAGTCACCGACCCCCCTACAGATCAATCCCCTCCCCACACCACAGTCACCGACCCCCCTACAGATCAATCCCCTCCCCACACCACAGGCACCGACCCCTACAGATCAATCCCCTCCCCACACCACAGTCATGAACCCCCCTACAGATCAATCCCCTCCCCACACCACAGTCACTGACCCCTATAGATCAATCCCCTCCCCACACCACAGTCACCGACCCCTATAGATCAATCCCCTCCCCACACCACAGTCACTGACCCCTGCAGATCAATCCCCTCCCCACACCACAGTCACCCACCCCCCTACAGATCAATCCCCTCCCCACACCACAGGCACCGACCCCTACAGATCAATCCCCTCCCCACACCACAGGCACCGACCCCTACAGATCAATCCCCTCCCCACACCACAGTCATCAAACCCCCTACAGATCAATCCCCTCCCCACACCACAGTCACCGACCCCCCTACAGATCAATCCCCTCCCCTCACCACAGTCACCGACCCCTACAGATCAATCCCCTCCCCACACGACAGTCACCGACCCCCACACAGATCCCCTCCCCACACCACAGTCACCGACCCCCCTACAGATCAATCCCCTCCCCACACCACAGTCACTGACCCCTACAGATCAATCCCCTCCCCACACCACAGGCACCGACCCCTACAGATCAATCCCCTCCCCACACCACAGTCATCAAACCCCCTACAGATCAATCCCCTCCCCACACCACAGTCACCGACCCCCCTACAGATCAATCCCCTCCCCTCACCACAGTCACCGACCCCTACAGATCAATCCCCTCCCCACACGACAGTCACCGACCCCCACACAGATCCCCTCCCCACACCACAGTCACCGACCCCCCTACAGATCAATCCCCTCCCCACACCACAGTCATCAACCCCTACAGATCAATCCCCTCCCCACACCACAGTCACTGACCCCTACAGATCAATCCCCTCCCCACACCACAGTCACCGACCCCTATAGATCAATCCCCTCCCCACACCACAGTCATCAACCCCCCAAAAGATCAATCCCCTCCCTACACCACAGTCACCGACCCCTACAGATCAATCTCCTCCCCACACCACAGTCACTGACCCCTACAGATCAATCCCCTCCCCACACCACAGTCACCGACCCCCCTACAGATCAATCCCCTCCCCACACCACAGGCACCGACCCCTACAGATCAATCCCCTCCCCACAGCACAGTCACCGACCCCCCCACAGATCAATCCCCTCCCCACACCACAGTCATGAATCCCTCTACAGATCAATCCCCTCCCCACACCACAGTCACTGACCCCTATAGATCAATCCCCTCCCCACACCACAGGCACCGACCCCTACAAATCAATCCCCTCCCCACAGGACAGTCACCGACCCCTACAGATCAATCCCCTCCCCACACCACAGTCACCGACCCCCCTACAGATCAATCCCCTCCCCACAACACAGTCACCGACCCCTACAGATCAATCCCCTCCCCACACGACAGTCACCGACCCCCCCACAGATCAATCCCCTCCCCACACCACAGTCACCGACCCCCCTACAGATCAATCCCCTCCCCACACCACAGGCACCGACCCCTACAAATCAATCCCCTCCCCACAGGACAGTCACCGACCCCTACAGATCAATCCCCTCCCCACACCACAGTCACCGACCCCCCTACAGATCAATCCCCTCCCCACAACACAGTCACCGACCCCTACAGATCAATCCCCTCCCCACACGACAGTCACCGACCCCCCCACAGATCAATCCCCTCCCCACACCACAGTCACCGACCCCCCTACAGATCAATCCCCTCCCCACACCACAGTCATCAACCCCTACAGATCAATCCCCTCCCCACACCACAGTCACCGACCCCTACAGGTCTATCCCCTCCCCACACCACAGTCATCAAACCCCCTACAGATCAATCCCCTCCCCACACCACAGGCACCGACCCCAACAGATCAATCCCCTCCCCACACCACAGTCACCGACCCCTACAGATCAATCCCCTCCCCACACCACAGTCACTGACCCCTACAGATCAATCCCCTCCCCACACCACAGTCACCGACCCCTATAGATCAATCCCCTCCCCACACCACAGTCATCAACCCCCCAAAAGATCAATCCCCTCCCCACACCACAGTCACCGACCCCCCTACAGATCAATCCCCTCCCCACACCACAGTCACCGACCGCTACAGATCAATCTCCTCCCCACACCACAGTCACTGACCCCTACAGATCAATCCCCTCCCCACAACACAGTCATCAACCCCCCTACAGATCAATCCCCTCCCCACACCACAGGCACCGACCCCTACAGATCAATCCCCTCCCCACACCACAGTCACCGACCCCCCTACAGATCAATCCCCTCCCCACACCACAGGCACCGACCCCTACAGATCAATCCCCTCCCCACAGCACAGTCACCGACCCCCCTACAGATCAATCCCCTCCCCACACCACAGTCACCGACCCCTACAGATCAATCCCCTCCCCACACCACAGTCATGAACCCCCCTACAGATCAATCCCCTCCCCACACCACAGTCACTGACCCCTATAGATCAATCCCCTCCCCTCACCACAGTCACCGACCCCCCACAGATCAATCCCCTCCCCACACCACAGTCACCGACCCCTATAGATCAATCCCCTCCCCACACCACAGTCATCAACCCCCCAAAAGATCAATCCCCTCCCCACACCACAGTCACCGACCCCCCCACAGATCAATCCCCTCCCCACACCACAGTCATCAACCCCTACAGATCAATCCCCTCCCCACACCACAGTCACCGACCCCCCTACAGATCAATCCCCTCCCCACACCACAGTCATCAACCCCTACAGATCAATCCCCTCCCCACACCACAGTCACCGACCCCTACAGATCAATCCCCTCCCCACACCACAGTCACTGACCCCTACAGATCAATCCCCTCCCCACACCACAGTCACCGACCCCTATAGATCAATCCCTTCCCCACACCACAGTCATCAACCCCCCAAAAGATCAATCCCCTCCCCACACCACAGTCACCGACCCCTACAGATCAATCCCCTCCCCACACCACAGTCATCAAACCCCCTACAGATCAATCCCCTCCCCACAGCACAGTCACCGACCCCTACAGATCAATCCCCTCCCCACACCACAGTCACCGACCCCCCTACAGATCAATCCCCTCCCCACAACACAGTCACCGACCCCTACAGATCGATCCCCTCCCCACACCACAGTCACCGACCCCTACAGATCAATCCCCTCCCCACACCACAGTCACCGACCCCCCCTACAGATCAATCCCCTCCCCACACCACAGTCATCAACCCCCCAAAAGATCAATCCCCTCCCCACACCACAGGCACCGACCCCTACAGATCAATCCCCTCCCCACAGCACAGTCACCGACCCCTACAGATCAATCCCCTCCCCACACCACAGTCATGAACCCCCCTACAGATCAATCCCCTCCCCACACCACAGTCACTGACCCCTATAGATCAATCCCCTCCCCTCACCACAGTCACCGACCCCCCACAGATCCCCTCCCCACACCACAGTCACCGACCCCTATAGATCAATCCCCTCCCCACACCACAGTCATCAACCCCCCAAAAGATCAATCCCCTCCCCACACCACAGTCACCGACCCCCCCACAGATCAATCCCCTCCCCACACCACAGTCACCGACCCCTACAGATCAATCCCCTCCCCACACCACAGTCACCGACCCCTACAGATCAATCCCCTCCCCACACCACAGTCACCGACCCCTACAGATCAATCCCCTCCCCACACCACAGTCACCGACCCCTACAGATCAATCCCCTCCCCACACCACAGTCACCGACCCCCCCCCACAGATCAATCCCCTCCCCACACCACAGTCATCAACCCCCCAAAAGATCAATCCCCTCCCCACACCACAGTCATCAAACCCCCTACAGATCAATCCCCTCCCCACACGACAGTCACCGACCCCCCTACAGATCAATCCCCTCCCCACACCACAGTCACCGACCCCTACAGATCAATCTCCTCCCCACACCACAGTCACCGACCCCTATAGATCAATCCCCTCCCCACACCACAGTCCTGAACCCCCCTACAGATCAATACCCTCCCCACACCATAGTCACCGACCCCTACAGATCAATCCCCTCCCCACACCACAGTCACCGACCCCCCTACAGATCAATCCCCTCCCCACACCACAGGCACCGACCCCTACAGATCAATCCCCTCCCCACAGCACAGTCACCGACCCCTACAGATCAATCCCCTCCCCACACCACAGGCACCGACCCCTACAGATCAATCCCCTCCCCACAGCACAGTCACCGACCCCTACAGATCAATCCCCTCTCCACACCACAGTCATGAACCCCCCTACAGATCAATCCCCTCCCCACACCACAGTCACTGACCCCTATAGATTAATCCCCTCCCCTCACCACAGTCACCGACCCCCCTACAGATCAATCCCCTCCCCACACCACAGTCACCGACCCCTATAGATCAATCCCCTCCCCACACCACAGTCATCAACCCCCCAAAAGATCAATCCCCTCCCCACACCACAGTCACCGACCCCCCCACAGATCAATCCCCTCCCCACACCACAGTCACCGACCCCCCCCAAAGATCAATCCCCTCCCCACACCACAGTCACCGACCCCTACAGATCAATCCCCTCCCCACACCACAGTCATCAAACCCCCTACAGATCAATCCCCTCCCCACACCACAGTCACCGACCCCTACAGATCAATCTCCTCCCCACACCACAGACATCGACCCCCCTACAGATCAATCCCCTCCCCACACCACAGTCACTGACCCCTATAGATCAATCCCCTCCCCACATCACAGTCATCAAACCCCCCACAGATCAATCCCCTCCCCACACCACAGTCACCGACCCCCCCCACAGATCAATCCCCTCCCCACACCACAGTCACCGACCCCTACAGATCAATCCCCTCCCCACACCACAGTCATCAAACCCCCTACAGATCAATCCCCTCCCCACACCACAGTCACCGACCCCTACAGATCAATCTCCTCCCCACACCACAGTCACCGACCCCTATAGATCAATCCCCTCCCCACACCACAGTCACCGACCCCCCTACAGATCAATCCCCTCCCCACACCACAGGCACCGACCCCTACAGATCAATCCCTTCCCCACATCACAGTCATCAAACCCCCTACAGATCAATCCCCTCCCCACACTACAGTCACCGACTCCTACAGATCAATCCCCTCCCCACACCACAGACATCGACCCCCCTACAGATCAATCCCCTCCCCACACCACAGTCACTGACCCCTATAGATCAATCCCCTCCCCACATCACAGTCATCAAACCCCCTACAGATCAATCCCCTCCCCACACTACAGTCACCGACTCCTACAGATCAATCCCCTCCCCACACCACAGACATCGACCCCCCTACAGATCTGACCCGTTCACCCTGGTGACCGACCCAATACATCATCAGCCTTTCCTCAATGCTGGCATACTGTTGCCATGAAGACACCCCTCCCCAAGGTGGGCAACCCCTCCCCGTGATCATGGCCCTCGTACTCACGCTGATGGTCCAGTAATGCGATGGAGACGAGGTAATGTGCCAGTGCGCGGTAGTGCTGCAGTTTCACCTGCACCGTGTGGCACCAGGCCGCAGGGACGTGCTCTGCCACTGGAGACTGGCGGACACACTGGTTCACCAGCGTGTACGAGTCCGACAACTGCAGCCCAGAAACTGAGGTCAGTGCAACTGCAGAGATCCCTCACCCTCCCCCCTCACACCATGGGATCCTTCACCCCTCACACTGGTGTTCCCTCATCCCCCCACCCCAGAGATCCCCCATCCCCACCCAGAGATCCCTCATCCCTCACCCCACCCCAGAGATCCCTCACACCAGGGATCCTTCACCCCTCACACTGGTGTTCCCTCACCCCCACCCCAGAGATCCCCCATCCCCCACCCCCACCCAGAGATCCCTCATCCCTCACCCCCACTCCAGAGATCCCTCATCTCTCACCCCCACCCAGAGATCCCTCATTCCTCACCCCCACCCAGAGATCCCTCATCCCTCCCCCCTCACACCAGGGATCGTTCACCCCTCACACTGGTGTTCCCTCATCCCCCCACCCCAGAGATCCCTCACCCTCCCCCCTCACACCAGGGATCCTTCACCCCTCACAATGGTGTTCCCTCATCCCCCCAACCCAGAGATCCCCCATACCCCACCCCCACCCAGAGATCCCTCATCCCTCACCCCCACTCCAGAGATCCCTCAACCCTCACCCCCACCCAGAGATCCCTCATCCCTCACCCCCACCCCAGAGATCCCTCCCCCTCCCCCCTCACACCAGGGATCCTTCACCCCTCACACTGGTGTTCCCTCATCCCCCCACCCCAGAGATCCCCCATCCCCCACCCCACCCAGAGATCCCTCATCCCTCACCCCCACCCAGAGATCGCTCATCCCACACCCCACCCCAGAGATCCCTCATCTCTCACCCCACCCCAGAGATCCCCCATCCTCCCACCCCAGAGATCCCTCACCCCACCCCAGAGATCCCCCATCCTCCCACCCCAGAGATCCCTCATCCCTCACCCCCACCCCAGAGATACCTCACCCCCACCCCCGAGATCCCTCATCCCCACCCCAGAGATCTCTCACCCCAGAGATCCCCCATCCCCCACCCCACCCAGAGATCCCTCATCCCTCACCCCCACTCAGAGATCGCTCATCCCACACCCCACCCCAGAGATCCCTCATCTCTCACCCCACCCCAGAGATCCCCCATCCTCCCACCCCAGAGATCCCTCACCCCACCCCAGAGATCCCCCATCCTCCCACCCCAGAGATCCCTCATCCCTCACCCCACCCCAGAGATACCTCACCCCCACCCCCGAGATCCCTCATCCCCACCCCAGAGATCCCTCATCCCTCACCCCCACCCAGAGATCCCTCATCTCTCACCTCCACCCCAGAGATCCCTCATCCCCACCCGAGATCTCTCATCCCTCACCCCCACCCCAGAGATCCCTCATCCCCACCCAGAGATCCCTTATCTCTCACCCCCACCCCAAAGATCCCTCATCCCTCACCCCCACCCCAGAGATTCCCCATCCTTCCACCCCAGAGATCTCTCTTCCCTCACCCCAGAGATCCCTCATCCCCACCCCAGAGATCTCACATCCCTCATCCCCACCCCAGAGATCCCTCATCTCTCACCCCCACCCCAGAGATCCCTCATCCCTCACCCCCACCCCAGAGATCCCCCATCCTCCCACCCCAGAGATCCCTCATCCCTCACCACCACCCCAGAGATCCTTCATCCCTCACCCCAGAGATACCTCACCCCCACCCCCGAGATCCCCCAACCCCCACCCCCGAGATCCCTCATCCCTCACCCCCACCCCAGAGATCCCTCAACTCTCACCCCCCACCCCAGAGATCCCTCATCCCTCACCCCAGAGATCCCTCATCCCCACCCCAGAGATCTCTCACCCCAGAGATCCCTCATCCCTCACCCCCACCCCAGAGATCCCTCATCTCTCACCCCCACCCCAAAGATCCCTCATCCCTCTTCCCCACCCCAGAGATCCCCATCCTTCCACCCCAGAGATCCCTCATCCCTCACCCCAGAGATCCCTCCTCCCCACCCCAGAGATCTCACATCCCTCATCCCCACCCCAGAGATCCCTCATCTCTCACCCCCACCCCAGAGATCCCTCAACTCTCACCCTCCACCCCAGAGATCCCTCATCCCTCACCCCAGAGATCCCTCATCCCCACCCCAGAGATCTCTCATCCCTCACCCCCACCCCAGAGATCCCTCATCCCTCATCCCTCACCCCCCCACCCGAGATCCCTCATCTCTCACCCTCACCCCAGAGGTCCCTCATCCGTCACCCCCACCCCAGTGATCCCTCATCCCTCACCCCCACCCGAGAGATCCCTCACACCCGGGGCCTGGCTGACACACTGGTTCACCAGCGTGTACAAGTGTGACAATTGCGGCAGGAACCGGGGTCAGAGCAACTGCAGAAATCTCTCACCCCTCACCCCCACCCCAGAGATCCCGCACACCTCACACCCACCCAGAGATCCCCCATCCCCCCACCCCAGAGATCCCTCATCCCTCACCCCCACCCAGAGATCCCCCATCCCCCCGCAGAGATCTCTCATCCCTCACCCCCACCCCAGAGATCCTCATCCCTCACCCCAGAGATCCCCCATCCCCCCAGCCCAGAGGTCCCTCATCCCTCACCCCCACCCCATAGATCCCTCAACTCTGACCCCCCACCCCAGAGATCCCTCATCCCTCACCCCGGATATCCCTCATCCCCACCCCAGAGATCCTTCATCCCTCACCCCCCACCCAAGATCCCTCATCCCTCACCCCCACCCCAGAGATCTCTCACCTCTCACCCCCACCTAAGAGATCCCCCATCCCTCCACACCAGAGATCCCTCATCCCTCACCCCCACCCCAGAGATCCCTCAGCTCTCATCCCCCACCCCAGAGATCCCTCACACCCGGGGCCTGGCTGACACACTGGTTCACCAGCGTGTACAAGTGTGACAATTGTGGCAGGAACCGGGGTCAGAGCAACTGCAGAAATCTCTCACCCCTCACCCCCACCCCAGAGATCCCTCACCCCTCACACCCACCCAGAGATCCCCCATCCCCCCACCCCAGAGATCCCTCACCCCCACCCCAGAGATCCCCCATCCCCCCACCCCAGAGATCCCTCATCCCTCACCCCCACCCCAGAGATCCCTCATCCCCACCCGAGATCTTTCACCCCAGAGATCCCTCATCCCTCACCCCCACCCAGAGATCCCTCATCTCTCACCCCACCCTAAAGATCCCTCATCCCTCACCCCCACCCCAGAGATCCCTCATCCCCACCCCAGAGATCTCTCATCCCTCACCCCCACCCCAGAGATCCCTCACACCCGGGGCCTGGCTGACACACTGGTTCACCAGCGTGTACAAGTGTGACAATTGTGGCAGGAACCGGGGTCAGGGCAACTGCAGAAATCTCTCACCCCTCACCCCCACCCCAGAGATCCCGCACCCCTCACACCCACCCAGAGATCCCCCATCCCCCCACCCCAGAGATCCCTCACCCCCACCCAGAGATCCCTCATCTCTCACCCCCACCCCAGAGATCCCCCATCCCTCCACCCCAGAGATCCCTCATCCCTCACCCCAGAGATCCCTCATCCCTCACCCCCACCCGAGATCCCCCATCCCCCACCCTAGAGATCCCTCATCCCTCACCCCCACCCCAGAGATCCCTCATCCCTCACCCCCACCCCAGAGATCCCTCCTCCCCACCCCAGAGATCTCACATCCCTCATCCCCACCCCAGAGATCCCTCATCTCTCACCCCCACCCGAGATCCCTCAACTCTCACCCTCCACCCCAGAGATCCCTCATCCCTCACCCCAGAGATCCCTCATCCCCACCCCAGAGATCTCTCATCCCTCACCCCCACCCCAGAGATCCCTCATCCCTCACCCCCCCACCCGAGATCCCTCATCTCTCACCCTCACCCCAGAGGTCCCTCATCCGTCACCCCCACCCCAGTGATCCCTCATCCCTCACCCCCACCCGAGAGATCCCTCACACCCGGGGCCTGGCTGTCACACTGGTTCACCAGCGTGTACAAGTGTGACAATTGCGGCAGGAACCGGGGTCAGAGCAACTGCAGAAATCTCTCACCCCTCACCCCCACCCCAGAGATCCCTCACCCCTCACACCCACCCAGAGATCCCCCATCCCCCCACCCCAGAGATCCCTCACCCCCACCCCAGAGATCCCCCAACCCCCACCCCAGAGATCCCTCATCCCTCACCCCCACCCCAGAGATCCCTCAGCTCTCATCCCCCACCCGAGAGATCCCTCACACCCGGGGCCTGGCTGACACACTGGTTCACCAGCGTGTACAAGTGTGACAATTGCGGCAGGAACCGGGGTCAGAGCAACTGCAGAAATCTCTCACCCCTCACCCCCACCCCAGAGATCCCGCACACCTCACACCCAACCAGAGATCCCCCATCCCCCCACCCCAGAGATCCCTCATCCCTCACCCCCACCCAGAGATCCCCCATCCCCCCGCAGAGATCTCTCATCCCTCACCCCCACCCCAGAGATCCTCATCCCTCACCCCAGAGATCCCCCATCCCCCCAGCCCAGAGGTCCCTCATCCCTCACCCCCACCCCATAGATCCCTCAACTCTGACCCCCCACCCAAGATCCCTCATCCCTCACCCCCACCCCAGAGATCTCTCACCTCTCACCCCCACCTAAGAGATCCCCCATCCCTCCACCCCAGAGATCCCTCATCCCTCACCCCCACCCCAGAGATCCCTCAGCTCTCATCCCCCACCCCAGAGATCCCTCACACCCGGGGCCTGGCTGACACACTGGTTCACCAGCGTGTACAAGTGTGACAATTGTGGCAGGAACCGGGGTCAGAGCAACTGCAGAAATCTCTCACCCCTCACCCCCACCCCAGAGATCCCTCACCCCTCACACCCACCCAGAGATCCCCCATCCCCCCACCCCAGAGATCCCTCACCCCCACCCCAGAGATCCCCCAACCCCCACCCCAGAGATCCCTCATCCCTCACCCCCACCCCAGAGATCCCTCAACTCTCACCCCCCACCCCAGAGATCCCTCATCCCCACCCGAGATCTTTCACCCCAGAGATCCCTCATCCCTCACCCCCACCCCAGAGATCCCTCATCCCCACCCCAGAGATCTCTCATCCCTCACCCCCACCCCAGAGATCCCTCACACCCGGGACCTGGCTGACACACTGGTTCACCAGCGTGTACAAGTGTGACAATTGTGGCAGGAACCGGGGTCAGGGCAACTGCAGAAATCTCTCACCCCTCACCCCCACCCCAGAGATCCCGCACCCCTCACACCCACCCAGAGATCCCCCATCCCCCCACCCCAGAGATCCCTCATCCCCCACCCTAGAGATCCCTCATCCCTCACCCCCACCCAGAGATCCCTCATCTCTCACCCCCACCCCAGAGATCCCCCATCCCTCCACCCCAGAGATCCCTCATCCCTCACCCCAGAGATCCCTCATCCCTCACCCCCACCCGAGATCCCCCATCCCCCACCCTAGAGATCCCTCATCCCTCACCCCCACCCCAGAGATCCCTCATCCCTCACCCCCACCCCAGAGATCCCCCATCCCCCACCCCAGAGATCCCTCATCCCTCACCCCAGAGATCTCTCATTCCTCACCTCCACCCAGAGATCCCCATCCCTCCCAGAGATTCCTCATCCCTCACACCAGAGATCCCTCATTCCTCACCACCACCCCAGAGATCCCTCATCTCTCACCCCCACCCCAGAGATCCCCCATCCCCCCACCCCAGAGATCCTTCATCCCTCACCCCCACTCCAGAGATCCCTTCTCACCCCCACCCCCAGAGATCCCTCACCCCAGAGATCCCTCATCCCCACCCCAGAGATCTCTCATCCCTCACCCCAGAGATCCCTCATCCCTCACCCCCCACCCGAAATCCCTCATCTCTCACCCCCACCCCAGAGTTCCCTCATCCCTCACCCCCACCCCAGAGATCTCTCACCTCTCACCCCCATCCCAGAGATCCCCCATCCCTCCACCCCAGAGATCCCTCATCCCAGAGATCCCTCATCACTCACCCCACCCCAGAGATCCCCCATCCCTCACCCCAGAGATCCCTTATCCCTCACCCACCCCATAGATTCCTCATCCCTCACCCCCACCCGAGATCCCCCATCCCCCCACCCCAGAGATCCCTCATCCCTCACCCCCACCCCAGAGATCCCTCATCCCCACCCCAGAGATCTCTCATCCCTCACCCCCACCCCAGAGATCCCTCACACCCGGGGCCTGGCTGACACACTGGTTCACCAGCGTGTACAAGTGTGACAATTGTGGCAGGAACCGGGGTCAGGGCAACTGCAGAAATCTCTCACCCCTCACCCCCACCCCAGAGATCCCGCACCCCTCACACCCACCCAGAGATCCCCCATCCCCCCACCCCAGAGATCCCTCACCCCCACCCCAGAGATCCCCCATCCCCCCACCCCAGAGATCCCTCACCCCCACCCAGAGATCCCTCATCTCTCACCCCCACCCCAGAGATCCCCCATCCCTCCACCCCAGAGATCCCTCATCCCTCACCCCCACCCGAGATCCCCCATCCCCCACCCTAGAGATCCCTCATCCCTCACCCCCACCCCAGAGATCCCTCATCCCTCACCCCCACCCCAGAGATCCCCCATCCCCCACCCCAGAGATCCCTCATCCCTCACCCCAGAGATCTCTCATTCCTCACCTCCACCCAGAGATCCCCCATCCCTCCCAGAGATTCCTCATCCCTCACACCAGAGATCCCTCATTCCTCACCACCACCCCAGAGATCCCTCATCTCTCACCCCCACCCCAGAGATCCTTCATCCCTCACCCCCACTCCAGAGATCCCTTCTCACCCCCCACCCCGAGATCCCTCATCCCTCACCCCAGAGATCCCTCATCCCCACCCCAGAGATCTCTCATCCCTCACCCCCACCCGAGATCCCCCATCCCCCACCCTAGAGATCCCTCATCCCTCACCCCAGAGATCTCTCATTCCTCACCTCCACCCAGAGATCCCCCATCCCTCCCAGAGATTCCTCATCCCTCACACCAGAGATCCCTCATTCCTCACCACCACCCCAGAGATCCCTCATCTCTCACCCCCACCCCAGAGATCCCCCATCCCCCCACCCCAGAGATCCTTCATCCCTCACCCCCACTCCAGAGATCCCTTCTCACCCCCACCCCCAGAGATCCCTCATCCCTCACCCCAGAGATCCCTCATCCACACCCCCACCCCAGAGATCCCTCATCCCTCACCCCCCACCCGAAATCCCTCATCTCTCACCCCCACCCCAGAGTTCCCTCATCCCTCACCCCCACCCCAGAGATCTCTCACCTCTCACCCCCACCCCAGAGATCCCCCATCCCAGAGATCCCTCATCCCTCACCCCCACCCCAGAGATCCCTCATCCCTCACCCCCACCCCAGAGATCCCTCATCCCTCACCCCCCACCCGAAATCCCTCATCTCTCACCCCCACCCCAGAGTTCCCTCATCCCTCACCCCCACCCAGAGATCTCTCACCTCTCACCCCCATCCCAGAGATCCCCCATCCCTCCACCCCAGAGATCCCTCATCACTCACCCCCACCCCAGAGATTCCTCAACCCTCACCCCCACCCCAGAGATCCCTCATCCCTCACCCCCACCCCAGAAATCCCTCATCTCTCACCCCCACCCCAGAGATCCCTCATCCCTCACCCCCACCCCAGAGATCCCTCATCCCTCACCCCCACCCCAGAGATCCCCCATCCCCCCACCCCAGAGATCCCTCATCCCTCACCCCCACCCCAGAGATCCCTCAACTCTCACCCCCACCCCAGAGATCCCTCATCCCTCACCCCCACCCGAAATCCCTCATCTCTCACCTCACCCCAGAGATCCCCCATCCCTCCACCCCAGAGATCCCTCATCACTCACCCCCACCCCAGAGATCCCTCAACTCTCACTCCCACCCCAGAGATCCCTCATCCCTCACCCCAGAGATCCCTTATCCCTCACCCACCCCATAGATTCCTCATCCCTCACCCCCACCCCAGAGATCCCCCATCCCCCCACCCCAGAGATCCCTCATCCCTCACCCCCACCCCAGAGATCCCCCATCCCCCCACCCCAGCGATCCCTCATCCCTCACCCCCACCCCAGAGATCTCTAATCCCTCACCCTCACCCCAGAGATCCCTCATCCCTCACCCCCACCCGAGATCCCTCATCTCTCACCCCCACCCCAGAGATCCCTCATCTCTAACTCCCCACCCGAGATCCCCCATCCCTCACCCCACCCCAGAGATCCCTCATCCCACACCCCCACCCCAGAGGTCCCACATCCCTCACCCCCACCCCAGAGATCCCTCAACTCTCATCCCCCACCCCAGAGATCCCTCATCCCTCACCCCAGAGATCCTTCACCCCCACCAGAGATCCCTCATCCCTCACCCTCACCCCAGAGATCTCTCATCCCCACCCCTGAGATTCCTCATCCCTCACCCTATCCCAGAGATCCCTCATCCCTCACCCCCACCCGAGATCCCTCACCCTTCACTCCCAGCCCACAGATCACTCATCCCTCACCCCAGAGATCCCTCATCCCTCACCCCAGAGATTCCTCACCCCACCCCAGAGATCCCTCATGCCCGGGCCTGGCTGACGGATTGGTCTGACAACTGTGGCTGAGGGACTGGAGTCAGAGCGACTGCAGAGGACCCTCAGTCCCGGACGCCCCTCACTTCAACCTGCAGATCCCTCACCCTCAGAGATCCTTCACCACCACATCCCACACCTATGGCATCCCCTCCCCCGTGACCCAGCCTCTGTACGCCGCTCCCTGCCGGTGACTCACCGCCGCCGCGTCCTGAGCCAACCGCAGCAGGGTGTCAAAGCGGTTGGCAGTGCCGGGCAGTAGCGCCTCCTCGAAGGCACATTCCTCAGCCTGGGTCTGCATCAGGCGCACCAGCAGCTTCAGCATGACTGGGCTGAGGTCGAAGCTCGGCGTGTGGGGGTACGTCTCCTGCAGCAGCTGCAGCACTCCTGTAACGGCACAGCATGTCACTCGCAGCTTTGACGAGGGGGAGTTGAGATGGGGGGGGGTCAGGACATGGTGTTGGGAGGGGGTGTGTGTATCTCAGTACTCCTAGGTGAGGAGTTATATGTACTGCGATGTACACCTTGGTCCAGAGGAAAGGTGTTTCATTTGCTGGTATACATGTGTACAGTCAAACCACAATAAACTGAACTTCAGCTTGGGTGAGAGTGAGGTCATGGGGGTGGGGAGATTTTGACCTGCCCAACTGTTCCCCCCCACCGACTTGCAATGGGACCCTCTATTGTACCCCCGCCCCCCACCCTCCTGTCCAGCTGGGCAGATCCCTTCTGGCCCTATGAGCACAAACCACAAACAGACAGACCCTTTGTTCCGTTGGCCCATGCCTACCCTGCAGCATTTAAACCCTTGTCAAGATCCCTCGAACCAAAATATGCCCCATCTTCGACTGTCCACAGCAAAACCGGTGCCTTCGCCCTACCAACTCTCCTTCACACATGCTCCCCTGACTGTTTCCCCATCCCCAGCTGACCTGGAACCGTGGGGCACAGACTGGCAAGGAATCCATTTCTCCCAACCCCAAACACCCTCGCTCGTTGCTCCTCTGCGACTTTTGCTTGGTGGCGGAATAACCTGGGCCAGGACAATCTACACTCATGCTACTCAAGGACTTGAGCTAGTGACGGTACGTTTTTCATGTAGAACCATATGTGCTGTTTCTGCTGTGTGCTGTGGGTAATGTGTTTTGTGCCTTGGCCCTGGAGGAAGTTCTTTCATTTGATTATATACATGTAGAATTAAATTAAACATGACCTCCTGACCCACACCTTGGGGGGTGGGGGGGGGCGGGAGGAATTCTGACCTGTGACCCTCTGGAAGATGGAGAGGGAGTGGGGAGGTGGGGAGTTTGAGGAGAAACCAGGAAGAGTGTTGATACTGATCTGCAGCGCTCTAGAAGGCAGAGCTGAAGAGACAGACAGGGAAGTGGGTGAGATCCCAGTGGGAGAGTGAGTTGATACCAGGGGCTGGTGGGCTAGGTGTGAGGAGATCCCGTGGGGAGGGGGGGTGGTGATACTGACCTGTGGCGCTCTGGAAGGCAGAGACGGAACAGTGGAGGCCGGCCGTGGAGGTTCGGTCGGTGCGGGCCCCCATCTGCGTGTGAAGAGCAGCGATGTTGAAGAGCACGCTGGCCTTCTCCAGGGAGAGGTGTTGCTGGCAGAGTGGCAGGCCTGTCAGTGAGTCGTACCTGCAAAGGCAGCACCCTCAGTCCTGGCTATGGGTGGGTGGGAGGAGGAAGAGAGGTGTAGGGAGGGGCAAGGAGATATAGTGAGGGGGAGGGGGGAGGGAGGGAGGGTGGGTGGGAGAATCTGCAGGCAAACACTGACTGAGTATAAGGGAGGGATTAAGGGTGGGAAGGTGTTGGTTAGACTGGAGACTGGACAGGTGGCTTAGGGGAGCAAACACCAGGGTGTTAGCCGGGGTGGAACGGGGAGGGAGGTGGGGTTAGGGGTGGTTTAGGGGACCGACACCACTCACCAGGTGAAGAAGAGGCCAGGGTGGCGACTGGAGAGGAAGAACCGGGTTTCCAACAGGCTGAGCTGGGAGTAGTAGGAGGTCAGTAAGTCCACACCTGCTTCACTCCGGCTTGGGGTTCGCGTCGCCTGAAACCACACACACCAGTCACATTTATCAGGAGTTATGAACAAGGGCAGTGGAGCTAATGGCGGGGGAGAGTCATCAATGAGGACGGAGCGAGGAGCCTGGGGAGGATGCAGACACGTAGGGAATGGGACTGCAGTTCAGACAGCACAGAGTCAATGGGCCGAATGTCCTTATTGATCAGAGGGGGATGGGAAGTGAGGGATGGCATCTGTTGGTTTAGATGAATGGGGGAGATCTCATTGAAACCTATCAAATATTGAAAGGCCTAGTTAGAGTGAATGTGGAGAGGATGTTTCCCATAGTGAGGGAGTCTAGGACCAAAGGACACAGCCTCAGAATAGAGGAACGTCCATTTAGAATGGAAGTGAGGATTAATTTCTTTAGCCAGAGAGTGGTAAACCTGTGGAATTCATTGCCACAGATGGATGTGGAGGCCAAGTCATTGGGTATATTTAAAGTGGAGATTGATAGGTTCTTGATTCATCAGGCTGTCAAAAGTTATGCAGAGAATACAGGAGAGTAGGGTTGAAAGGGATAATACATCAGTCATGATGGAATGACAGAGCAGACTCCATGGGCCAAATGGCCTAATTCTGCTCTTATGTTTTATGGTCTGTGTGGGGTTGAGTTCCAGGGATCAGAAATGGCATTGTGCGCTGGCGTGTACCAAGCATTAGAGGGTGGGGTTGGGCAGGGGTGGTGGTCAGACGGAGGGGGTGCTGGGGATCAGAGTGTGGGGTTGGGCAGGGGTGGTGGTCAGACGGAGGGGGTGCTGGGGATCAGAGGGTGGGGTTGGGCAGGGGTGGTGGTCAGACGGAGGGGGTGCTGGGGATCAGAGGGTGGGATTGGGCAGGGGTGGTGGTCAGAGTGAGGGGGTGCTGGGGATCAGAGGGTGGGGTTGGGCAGGGGTGGTGGTCAGAGGGAGGGGGTGCTGGGGATCAGAGGGTGGGGTTGGGCAGGGGTGGTGGTCAGACGGAGGGGGTGCTGGGGTTCAGAGGGTGGGGTTGGGCAGGGGTGGTGGTCAGACGGAGGGGGTGCTGGGGATCAGAGGGTGGGGTTGGGCAGGGGTGGTGGTCAGACGGAGGGGGTGCTGGGGATCAGAGGGTGAGGTTGGGCAGGGGTGGTGGTCAGAGGGAGGGAGTGCTGGGGATCAGAGGGTGGGGTTGGGCAGGGGTGGTGGTCAGAGTGAGGGGGTGCTGGGGATCAGAGGGTGGGGTTGGGCAGGGGTGGTGGTCAGACGGAGGGGGTGCTGGGGTTCAGAGGGTGGGGTTGGGCAGGGGTGGTGGTCAGACGGAGGGGGTGCTGGGGATCAGAGGGTGGGGTTGGGCAGGGGTGGTGGTCAGACGGAGGGGGTGCTGGGGATCAGAGGGTGAGGTTGGGCAGGGGTGGTGGTCAGAGGGAGGGAGTGCTGGGGATCAGAGGGTGGGGTTGGGCAGGGGTGGTGGTCAGAGTGAGGGGGTGCTGGGGATCAGAGGGTGGGGTTGGGCAGGGGTGGTGGTCAGACGGAGGGGGTGCTGGGGATCAGAGGGTGGGGTTGGGCAGGGGTGGTGGTCAGACGGAGGGGGTGCTGGGGATCAGAGGGTGGGGTTGGGCAGGGGTGGTGGTCAGAGTGAGGGGGTGCTGGGGATCAGAGGGTGAGGTTGGGTAGGGGTGGTGGTCAGACGGAGGGGGTGCTGGGGATCAGAGGATGAGGTTGGGCAGGGGTGGTGGTCAGACGGAGGGGGTGCTGGGGATCAGAGGGTGAGGTTGGGCAGGGGTGGTGGTCAGACGGAGGGGGTGCTAGGGATCAGAGGGTGGGGTTGGGCAGGGGTGGTGGTCAGAGTGAGGGGGTGCTGGGGATCAGAGGGTGGGGTTGGGCAGGGGTGGTGGTCAGAGGGAGGGGGTGCTGGGGATCAGAGGGTGGGGTTGGGCAGGGGTGGTGGTCAGACGGAGGGGGTGCTGGGGATCAGAGGGTGGGGTTGGGCAGGGGTGGTGGTCAGACGGAGGGGGTGCTGGGGATCAGAGGGTGGGGTTGGGCAGGGGTGGTGGTCAGAGTGAGGGGGTGCTGGGGATCAGAGGGTGGGGTTGGGCAGGGGTGGTGGTCAGAGGGAGGGGGTGCTGGGGATCAGAGGGTGGGGTTGGGCAGGGGTGGTGGTCAGAGTGAGGGGGTGCTGGGCATCAGAGGGTGGGGTTGGGTAGGGGTGGTGGTCAGACGGAGGGGGTGCTGGGGATCAGAGGGTGAGGTTGGGTAGGGGTGGTGGTCAGACGGAGGGGGTGCTGGGGATCAGAGGGTGGGGTTAGGTAGGGGTGATGGTCAGAGTGAGGGGGTGCTGGGGATCAGAGGGTGAGGTTGGGCAGGGGTGGCGGTCAGAGTGAGGGGGTGCTGGGGATCAGAGGGTGGGGTTGGGCAGTGGTGGTGGTCAGAGTGAGGGAGTGCTGGGGATCAGAGGGTGGGGTTGGGCAGGGGTGGTGGTCAGACGGAGGGGGTGCTGGGGATCAGAGGGTGGGGTTGGGCAGGGGTGGTGGTCAGACGGAGGGGGTGCTGGGGATCAGAGGGTGGGGTTGGGCAGTGGTGGTGGTCAGAGGGAGGGGGTGCTGGGGATCAGAGGGTGAGGTTGGGCAGGGGTGGTGGTCAGAGGGAGGGAGTGCTGGGGATCAGAGGGTGGGGTTGGGCAGGGGTGGTGGTCAGAGTGAGGGGGTGCTGGGGATCAGAGGGTGGGGTTGGGCAGGGGTGGTGGTCAGACGGAGGGGGTGCTGGGGATCAGAGGGTGGGGTTGGGCAGGGGTGGTGGTCAGACGGAGGGGGTGCTGGGGATCAGAGGGTGGGGTTGGGCAGTGGTGGTGGTCAGAGTGAGGGGGTGCTGGGGATCAGAGGGTGGGGTTGGGCAGGGGTGGTGGTCAGACGGAGGGGGTGCTGGGGATCAGAGGGTGGGGTTGGGCAGGGGTGGTGGTCAGACGGAGGGGGTGCTGGGGATCAGAGGGTGGGGTTGGGCAGGGGTGGTGGTCAGACAGAGGGGGTGCTGGGGATCAGAGGGTGGGGTTGGGCAGGGGTGGTGGTCAGAGTGAGGGGGTGCTGGGGATCAGAGGGTGGGGTTGGGCAGGGGTGGTGGTCAGACAGAGGGGGTGCTGGGGATCAGAGGGTGGGGTTAGGTAGGGGTGGTGGTCAGACGGAGGGGGTGCTAGGGATCAGAGGGTGGGGTTGGGCAGGGGTGGTGGTCAGAGTGAGGGGGTGCTGGGGATTAGAGGGTGGGGTTGGGCAGGGGTGGTGGTCAGAGTGAGGGAGTGCTGGGGATCAGAGGGTGGGGTTGGGCAGGGGTGGTGGTCAGAGGGAGGGGGTGCTGGGGATCAGAGGGTGGGGTTGGGCAGGGGTGGTGGTCAGAGGGAGGGGGTGCTGGGGATCAGAGGGTGGGGCTGGGCAGGGGTAGTGGTCAGACGGAGGGGGTGCTGGGGATCAGAGGGTGGGGTTGGGCAGGGGTGGTGGTCAGAGTGAGGGGGTGCTGGGGATCAGAGGGTGGGGTTGGGCAGGGGTGGTGGTCAGAGTGAGGGGGTGCTGGGGATCAGAGGGTGGGGTTGGGCAGGGGTGGTGGTCAGACGGAGGGGGTGCTGGGGATCAGAGGGTGGGGTTGGGCAGTGGTGGTGGTCAGAGGGAGGGGGTGCTGGGGATCAGAGGGTGGGGTTGGGCAGGGGTGGTGGTCAGAGTGAGGGGGTGCTGGGGATCAGAGGGTGGGGTTGGGCAGGGGTGGTGGTCAGAGGGAGGGGGTGCTGGGGATCAGAGGGTGGGGTTGGGCAGGGGTGGTGGTCAGAGTGAGGGGGTGCTGGGGATCAGAGGGTGGGGTTGGGTAGGGGTGGTGGTCAGACGGAGGGGGTGCTGGGGATCAGAGGGTGGGGTTGGGCAGTGGTGGTGGTCAGAGGGAGGGGGTGCTGGGGATCAGAGGGTGGAGTTAGGTAGGGGTGGTGGTCAGAGTGAGGGGGTGCTGGGGATCAGAGGGTGGGTTTGGGCAGGGGTGGTGGTCAGAGTGAGGGGGTGCTGGGGATCAGAGGGTGGGGTTGGGCAGGGGTGGTGGTCAGACAGAGGGGGTGCTGGGGATCAGAGTGTGGGGTTGGGCAGGGGTGGTGGTCAGACGGAGGGGGTGCTGGGGATCAGAGGGTGGGGTTGGGCAGGGGTGGTGGTCAGACGGAGGGGGTGCTGGGGATCAGAGTGTGGGGTTGGGCAGGGGTGGTGGTCAGAGGGAGGGGGTGCTGGGGATCAGAGGGTGGGGTTGGGCAGGGGTGGTGGTCAGACGGAGGGGGTGCTGAGGATCAGAGGGTGGGGTTGGGCAGGGGTGGTGGTCAGACGGAGGGGGTGCTGGGGATCAGAGGGTGGGGTTGGGCAGGGGTGGTGGTCAGACGGAGGGGGTGCTGGGGATCAGAGGGTGGGGTTGGCCAGGGGTGGTGGTCAGAGTGAGGGGGTGCTGGGGATCAAAGGGTGAGGTTGGGCAGGGGTGGTGGTCAGACAGAAGGGGGTGCTGGGGATCAGAGGGTGGGGTTGGGCAGGGGTGGTGGTCAGACGGAGGGGGTGCTGGGGATCAGAGGGTGGGGTTGGGCAGGGGTGGTGGTCAGACGGTGGGGGTGCGGGGGATCAGAGGGTGGGGTTGGCCAGGGGTGGTGGTCAGAGTGAGGGGGTGCTGGGGATCAGAGGGTGGGGTTGGGCAGGGGTGGTGGTCAGAGGGAGGGGGTGCTGGGGATCAGAGGGTGGGGTTGGGCAGGGGTGGTGGTCAGACGGAGGGGGTGCTGGGGATCAGAGTGTGGGGTTGGGCAGGGGTGGTGGTCAGACGGAGGGGGTGCTGGGGATCAGAGGGTGGGGCTGGGCAGGGGTGGTGGTCAGACGGAGGGGGTGCTGGGGATCAGAGGGTGGGGTTAGGTAGGGGTGGTGGTCAGAGTGAGGGGGTGCTGGGGATCAGAGGGTGGGTTTGGGCAGGGGTGGTGGTCAGACGGAGGGGGTGCTGGGGATCAGAGTGTGGGGTTAGGTAGGGGTGGTGGTCAGAGTGAGGGGGTGCAGGGGATCAGAGGGTGGGGCTGGGCAGGGGTGGTGGTCAGACGGAGGGGGTGCTGGGGATCAGAGGGTGGGGTTGGGCAGGGGTGGTGGTCAGACGGAGGGGGTGCTGGGGATCAGAGGGTGGGGTTGGGCAGGGGTAGTGGTCAGACAGAGGGGGTGCTGGGGATCAGAGGGTGTGGTTGGGCAGGGGTGGTGGTCAGACGGAGGGGGTGCTGGGGATCAGAGGGTGGGGTTGGGCAGGGGTGGTGGTCAGAGGGAGGGAGTGCTGGGGATCAGAGGGTGGGGTTGGGCAGGGGTGGTGGTCAGAGGGAGGGAGTGCTGGGGATCAGAGGGTGGGGTTAGGTAGGGGTGGTGGTCAGACGGAGGGGGTGCTGGGGATCAGAGGGTGGGGTTGGGCAGGGGTGGTGGTCAGACGGAGGGGGTGCTGGGGATCAGAGGGTGGGTTTGGGCAGTGGTGGTGGTCAGACGGAGGGGGTGCTGGGGATCAGAGGGTGGGGTTGGGCAGGGGTGGTGGTCAGAGTGAGGGGGTGCTGGGGATCAGAGGGTGGGGTTGGGCAGGGGTGGTGGTCAGACGGAGGGGGTGCTGGGGATCAGAGGGTGGGGTTGGGCAGGGGTGGTGGTCAGAGTGAGGGGGTGCTGGGGATCAGAGGGTGGGGTTGGGCAGGGGTGGTGGTCAGACGGAGGGGGTGCTGGGGATCAGAGGGTGGGGTTGGGCAGGGGTGGTGGTCAGAGTGAGGGGGTGCTGGGGATCAGAGGGTGGGGTTGGGCAGGGGTGGTGGTCAGACGGAGGGGGTGCTGGGGATCAGAGGGTGGGGTTGGGCAGGGGTAGTGGTCAGACGGAGGGGGTGCTGGGGATCAGAGGGTGTGGTTGGGCAGTGGTGGTGGTCAGACGGAGGGGGTGCTGGGGATCAGAGGGTGGGGTTGGGCAGGGGTGGTGGTCAGACGGAGGGGGTGCTGGGGATCAGAGGGTGGGGTTGGGCAGGGGTGGTGGTCAGACGGAGGGGGTGCTGGGGATCAGAGGGTGGGGTTGGGCAGGGGTGGTGGTCAGACGGAGGGGGTGCTGGGGATCAGAGGGTGGGGTTGGGCAGTGGTGGTGGTCAGACGGAGGGGGTGCTGGGGATCAGAGGGTGGGGTTGGGCAGGGGTGGTGGTCAGAGTGAGGGGGTGCTGGGGATCAGAGGGTGGGGTTGGGCAGGGGTGGTGGTCAGACGGAGGGGGTGCTGGGGATCAGAGGGTGTGGTTGGGCAGTGGTGGTGGTCAGACGGAGGGGGTGCTGGGGATCAGAGGGTGGGGTTGGGCAGTGGTGGTGGTCAGACGGAGGGGGTGCTGGGGATCAGAGGGTGGGGTTGGGCAGGGGTGGTGGTCAGACGGAGGGGGTGCTGGGGATCAGAGGGTGGGGTTGGGCAGGGGTGGTGGTCAGACGGAGGGGGTGCTGGGGATCAGAGGGTGGGGTTGGGCAGGGGTGGTGGTCAGACGGAGGGGGTGCTGGGGATCAGAGGGTGGGGTTGGGCAGGGGTGGTGGTCAGACGGAGGGGGTGCTGGGGATCAGAGGGTGGGGTTGGGCAGGGGTGGTGGTCAGACGGAGGGGGTGCTGGGGATCAGAGGGTGGGGTTGGGCAGGGGTGGTGGTCAGACGGAGGGGGTGCTGGGGATCAGAGGGTGGGGTTGGGCAGGGGTGGTGGTCAGACGGAGGGGGTGCTGGGGATCAGAGGGTGGGGTTGGGCAGGGGTGGTGGTCAGACGGAGGGGGTGCTGGGGATCAGAGGGTGGGGTTGGGCAGGGGTGGTGGTCAGAGGGAGGGGGTGCTGGGGATCAGAGGGTGGGGTTGGGCAGGGGTGGTGGTCAGACGGAGGGGGTGCTGGGGATCAGAGGGTGGGGTTGGGCAGGGGTGGTGGTCAGACGGAGGGGGTGCTGGGGATCAGAGGGTGGGGTTGGGCAGGGGTGGTGGTCAGACGGAGGGGGTGCTGGGGATCAGAGGGTGGGGTTGGGCAGGGGTGGTGGTCAGACGGAGGGGGTGCTGGGGATCAGAGGGTGGGGTTGGGCAGGGGTGGTGGTCAGACGGAGGGGGTGCTGGGGATCAGAGGGTGGGGTTGGGCAGGGGTGGTGGTCAGACGGAGGGGGTGCTGGGGATCAGAGGGTGGGGTTGGGCAGGGGTGGTGGTCAGACGGAGGGGGTGCTGGGGATCAGAGGGTGGGGTTGGGCAGGGGTGGTGGTCAGACGGAGGGGGTGCTGGGGATCAGAGGGTGGGGTTGGGCAGGGGTGGTGGTCAGACGGAGGGGGTGCTGGGGATCAGAGGGTGGGGTTGGGCAGGGGTGGTGGTCAGAGGGAGGGAGTGCTGGGGATCAGAGGGTGGGGTTGGGCAGGGGTGGTGGTCAGACGGAGGGGGTGCTGGGGATCAGAGGGTGGGGTTGGGCAGGGGTGGTGGTCAGACGGAGGGGGTGCTGGGGATCAGAGGGTGGGGTTGGGCAGGGGTGGTGGTCAGACGGAGGGGGTGCTGGGGATCAGAGGGTGGGGTTGGGCAGGGGTGGTGGTCAGACGGAGGGAGTGCTGGGGATCAGAGGGTGTGGTTGGGCAGTGGTGGTGGTCAGACGGAGGGGGTGCTGGGGATCAGAGGGTGGGGTTGGGCAGGGGTGGTGGTCAGACGGAGGGGGTGCTGGGGATCAGAGGGTGGGGTTGGGCAGGGGTGGTGGTCAGACGGAGGGGGTGCTGGGGATCAGAGGGTGGGGTTGGGCAGGGGTGGTGGTCAGAGGGAGGGGGTGCTGCTGGGATCAGAGGGGGTGCTGGGGATCAGAGGGTGGGGTTGGGCAGGGGTGGTGGTCAGACGGAGGGGGTGCTGGGGATCAGAGGGTGGGGTTGGGCAGGGGTGGTGGTCAGACGGAGGGGGTGCTGGGGATCAGAGGGTGGGGTTGGGCAGGGGTGGTGGTCAGACGGAGGGGGTGCTGGGGATCAGAGGGTGGGGTTGGGCAGGGGTAGTGGTCAGACGGAGGGGGTGCTGGGGATCAGAGGGTGTGGTTGGGCAGTGGTGGTGGTCAGACGGAGGGGGTGCTGGGGATCAGAGGGTGGGGTTGGGCAGGGGTGGTGGTCAGACGGAGGGGGTGCTGGGGATCAGAGGGTGGGGTTGGGCAGGGGTGGTGGTCAGAGGGAGGGAGTGCTGGGGATCAGAGGGTGGGGTTGGGCAGGGGTGGTGGTCAGAGGGAGGGAGTGCTGGGA